>NC_045776.1:9649545-9952575 GCF_008692025.1 Phocoena sinus | reverse complement strand
CCTTCTTTATTGAGCACTATCTGAGGCCCAGAACAGTATTCCCAAATTAGCTCCGCATGCTTTACTGGTGGCGCTCAGTCTAATGCAGAGAACATTTCCTGTCCCAATGTTCATTAGCGATTTCCAGCAAGAAATGATCACCATGGAAAAAATGGTTTGGTTTCTTGATTCAGTTATTTAGTATTTCTGTGTTTCAGGTACTGTAGCTGTATTTTATAAACATTTCCTCATGTAGTCTTCACAGCAGTATTGTGGTACTTATTTCTAGCCCAAAATTAAAATAAAGTGAGGCTCAGAGAGTTATAATGACTTTTATAAGGTCACTCAGTTAAAGGTAGAGTGGTGATTTGAAGCTAGCCTGAATGCAAAAGCCCATTAAACCACACATTTCACAGTCCCCTTTGTTTTTCATTGCCTGTTTTCCCACCCAGGAAGCTTTAAAAATATTTTGGGGAATATGGGCTGAACATTCTGAAAAAACTCATCAGGTGATTAAAATAGTGCCTGAAAATATCCTTCCAACCCACTGAGACCATAGTGAGCAACCTTGGAGAGGGGTGGTTTATTTCTAGTTTGAAGAAAAAAATTGTTAATGTTGAAATTTCTGTGAATGAGGCATTCAAACTGTTTCTCTTCTGTACAAACAATTGTCAGTATGTTACTCAAGCAAGCCTCAAACTTAGGAAACTTGAAGTGTTTCCCCTTCCTGTTGCTAGGACTTATATAAATGACAGAGAACTGGTCAACCAGTCTCTACGAACCAAATACGATGCTTAGTGGAGTTCATGTGACTGTGACCTCTTTTCTACGAAACTTTTCACTTGCCATAAATTGTAGACAAACATACAATTCCTGTGATAAATGCAGTTGACTATCTAAAAATTACCCTTGGCAATAATATTCAGCCAACATGTGGTATGTGTTAACCCCTGAGCTATAGAGAGATTTAGAAGTCTATCTATCTACCTATCTATCCACCTTAGATGTCTGCATATATTTTCTGAAAAATAATATATGTATGTACTTCAGAATACTTTAAAATATATTCTACTTTAGAAATCTACAAGTAATAACAATTAAATCATCACCCCTCTGCCAGATATACTTTAGATGGGCAGAGGGACAAAATTATTGTGTGACTATATTGCTGAAATAATGTAGCTATGAGTTAAGTGATAAGTGGCTGATGAAAAGCAGAATTTACAAGAAATATCACTGGAAATTTATTTAATAGAATTCTCATTTTCTTTTTTCATCCATTACATGGATATGCTGGGAAGCTTGTTGCATTTATGAAAAGTGTACTGGTATGGACAGTACAGACACAATCACATTAAAGATATTGGAATAGGATTCCTCATACCATTGCTTTCAATGGGATAATTCAATTTTAATTTACTTACCATCCTTACCACAGTTCCTTTGTACATACTGTGTTCAGAGCAGAAACATATGTGTGTGGTAAGGTATGTGCTTTTTCATCCTTTTTTTTACAAGTCCAGATCTACAGCTTTTATTTATTTCTTCTTTGCAGTTTTCAGTGGGAAGGTAGCAACTCTGTTTACCTCAGATAAAGCATTTTAAATTACTATTTGAAGATATTCCTTACTATATTATTGAGCTACGACATTTTATTCTTCTTATACTCTGTAGTGATTTCTTATGATAGTGTATATTCTCCTGCTAGCTAACCTTTGAAGGCAGGCTGTCCAGCAGTGATAGTCTCGCCTGTGCTTTGAGCTTTTCCTGCGTGTGTGGAAGAGCACCCTCAGAGTTGCACATTTACTGCCACCTAGTGATTGAATAATAAATATATCCTGTGCACTTAAGTTACTATTCTTTCATTTTTTACCATAGTGATACTGAACCTCGGAATGATTAAAAAATGTGAACTTAGTAGTCATGTATAGACTAATACGAGAAAAAGCTCAGGACCTTGGAGGATAAAATCCCAACAACACTATGGGGCTGAGCCAGGATTTGATATCTGCTCTACTTATATTCTATCCAGCGTTCTTTTTCCCGCCACTCATCTCATCTTCTGATTCGATCATGTTGTCTTTTCCTTAGCTATTTCTTTTCAAAAGATTTAGTGTGCAAATTTTTTTCCATGTTGCTGTTGCTGTTCTATATAGTGTCCAGAAAATTATGGGGCTTTTTCAATTATGAAGCAACAGCCAAAATCACAAGATTTTATTGAGTGAGTTTATATATTGATAATAACCTCAGCAAATATTTCAGATATATATTGTAAAAGTCGTACATTATAGTGGTGAGAAGGACTGTATGCTGACAAACATCACTGCTTAAAAATCTTCAGCTGTTAGTCCAGTAGGATTTTCATTTATTTGAAGCACATATTATTGTTGCAATGTTTTGGTGAGCAGTTTTCTTAGAAGCAAGGCTTAGGTCTGTATTTAGTGCCATCTGAAAAAAATCTGATTTATATATACAGTTTGCAGCAGACATCTTTAATAAAATACTTAAAAATGAAATAAGTAAACAATATGTTTAATTCATATGTAAATGGATATTGACCAAAGGTGCAAAATTAAATCATGTTGTTTAGAAGAAGAGACATAGTATTTCAAAATTCTATTGTTTTTCAGAATTGCATAAGCACATCTACTCTTGTTCCTAAGTCCTCCTCAAGTGTCTCAAATTTCTCTATCCCTCTCCATATACTTGAAGATATACATCTAATATATATTTGAAAAATGCCTGCCCATGGAATTTATCCATTTGCCCCAGGCTTTCTTTTTTTTCCCCAATAGTCTGATTTGGGCTCTGAAAATTAAGTGAATAGCAGCAAGCTTTGGAATATCTGCCTCACTGCCGTAAAGCTGGTAGTTTGAGGTAGCAGTGGTGCCTGGCTTTGTTTTTTCCCAAACTGACTGAAGTAATTTTGTTGTTAATCATACAGTTCTCAGGTGAAGTAGAACTGATGTCACATTTCATTGAATTTCTTCACAGAGTCTGCCATAGGCAAAGCAGCAATATAAACATAGCATGGAGTCTCAGCGTTTGTGTGGACTTGAATAAACTAAAGATTTCAACAAATTCAGTAGATCTGGGGTAGAGTTCAATAGTCTGGATTTTTAGTTAGTTTCCTAAACCATATTTTGAAAACAATTATTGCATTTCTTTTTCGGATTCCTCTGTCAGCTGTCTGTCCTGAGCCTTCTCATGGCTTCCACATCTTAGGGGTTACAACCTGCCAGCGTTTTTCTCACAGAAGAGAATTAAACATAATTTTAATTTTAAACAAAAACTGTGGTGCTAGGGACTCAAAAATCCCAGAAATTATTGCATGAGAAGAAACTGCAAAGCCAGATTGAGAAAGATGATGTTCAGGACCATGAACTCAGGATCCAAACCAACTGGCATCACATCTGCCCTCTGAAACTCAGTTGATGTGTGACATTGGGCAAGATGTGTCAACCATGGTTTTCCCTGTAGGTGCCCCTCAGAAAGGTTTAGGGCATTAAATGGGTTAATGTGTATAAGATCTCAAGCTACACAGTTTTGTTTACATTAAAATGGCATTTTACTTAATTGACTTAACATGTTAAATTAATGAAATAACATTGTATTGACATTTAATTTCTTATAATTAAGCTAAAATATGTTTCTGAATTTGTGTGATTGAATATAAACCAATTGGTTTGGCTTTTGATTTTGAGTGTGAGAGACTATGGTAGACTCACCTGTGGGCCTAAATTCTGGAAACTTTATGTATGTCCTATCCTTTCTAAGCTGCTACAGCCTCTAAATTTTACAGATCATGTAATGACTGTGCTCCGTTTGAAAGTCCTTACAGGGGCTAGTGTTGGAAGTTATATTACAGATGATTTTCTATAAATATATTTGATGTGATAATTTACTTTAAAAATAATTAGGTGGGGGCTTCCCTGGTGGCACAGTGGTTGAGAATCTGCCTGCCAATGCAGGGGACACAGGTTTGAGCCTGGTCTGGGAAGATCCCACATGCCGCGGAGCAGCTAGGCCCGTGAGCCACAACTACTGAGCCTGCGCGTCTGGAGCCTGTGCTCCGCAACAAGAGAGGCCACAATAGTGAGAGGTCCGTGCACCGTGATGAAGAGTGGCCCCCGCTTGCCACAACTGGAGAAAGCCCTCACACAGAAAACGAAGACCCAACACAGCCATAAATAAATATTAAAAAAAAAAAAAATGATTAGGTGAGTGAGAATATTTGGAAGTTATGTTTTTGTTTTCCTATGCAATGTTTTCATATATTAAGCATATATATAAGTGTATATACATATGCTTAATATATACAGCAAAATAGTGGCTTTAATATTTTAGAAAATTCAAGATCCCAAAGATATCCAATCACCTTTAGGTTACAAGGCTTATATTACCAGAATAATTGTAGCATATTCCTTGACTTTATTTCTGAACACTCAGCCTTAGTTAAAAGCCATATTCAAATAATTAGGATGTTTTGCCAGTTGTCCATTTGTTTTGAAGTTTATAAACCTAATGCTACAAGTGCAAAAATCAATATACTCCTGTTTCCATTCTGCTACTTTGCAAAATAATTTTTTTTGAGAAAAGTACCATACTGTGCAGATCATATAAACTCAATAATTAATTGAGTTCAGTGAAACTGAGAACCATGAACTTAGAAATGTTACAAAGTAAAATCTCAAAATATAAACAAATATCAAATAGATGTTGGAACTAAAACATGAGCATATTTTCATGTTGTTTCCTATTACCCCATGGTTATCATAGAAAGTTCAATGCCTCAACAGAGCCATTCCTTCCTTCTTTCCTGATGACAGAACCAAAATTGTGGTTATGTGTTCTTCCATGTCCTCTGTGCCTTGGGGAACGTTGGCCCCATCCTTAGTTTCATAGGATAGATACTGATTATTCTAAGCTAGTATAGGTGAAAATGTCTGAAAAATGGTCTCTGGAAGTTGGTGCATAGAGAGGTGATGTCTGAGCTGCTGTAGCCATCCTGTGGTACATGCTTCCCTCAATGAAACCTGGGTCTTTGATGATGATGATGATGATGATGGAGAAGAAGAAGATGATGAGCCATGATTTAATCAACTCTGCAACTGGACCTTGAGAGATTTGTTGTGAGAGATACTAAATATCTTTATTAAAAAAACAAACAAACTGTATTATACTAGTCACACTTTCTCCTAGAACTCAGGAGTCATTTGGTTTTAGTACATATACTTTATTTAATTGGATAATTATTGAAATAAAATGATATTAGGTAAAATCATGAAAGCACCAGTAACTCATATCTGGCAATCCCTAATCTACATCAAAATGAGATTTAAATATTTCTAAAAACATACAGAAAAATACTAGACACAATAGTGTGATTTTACATTATTATATATTTAGAGAATGTGTATTACTTAATCCTGAGGGACCAAATGCTGCTATCAGTTTTTTATATTTTATCATTTTACTTGTGCTCAATGCAAATCATTTGAAAGCTAGTATGTATTTCTATTTTTACCCAATTATTTTCTATTTCAGAGGATCACTTTTATTTCAGCTTCATAGTAGCTGGCCAGGGATATATTAATTTGAAACAAACAAACAAAAATGCCATGGGGGTTACCATAGTTGGTATGGTGGTAGAAAATATTAAAAAATCACCATAACCAAACATTTCATCTTGTGGTAGGTAGAATAATGGCCACCCAAAAAATGTCCATGTTTTAACCCCTAGAATCTATGAACATGTTAAGTTACACAGCAAAAGAGAATTAAGGTAGCAGATGGAATTAAGACTATGAAACAACTAAAATAGGAACATTGTCCTGGATGATCTGGGTGAACCTATTATAACCACAAGGGTCCTTATAAATGAAAGAAGAGGTAGAAGAGGGAGAATCAGAGAGATGGCAGCATGAGAAAGACTGGCTTTGAAGCTGGAGGAAGAAATCCATGAGGCAAAGAAAGCAGGAAGCCTCTAGAAATGGAAAAAGGCGAGGAAATGGATTGTCCTCTGAACACCTAGAAAGAAATACAGCCCAGCAAGCACCTTGATTTTAACCAGTGAGACCTGCGTTAAACTTCTGACCTTCAGAACTATAAGATAACAAGCTTATACTGTTTAAACCTAAATTTGTGGTAATTTATTTATAAATATGATTCAGTCAAATCATATACTTGGTGAAAAATTGTTATGATAGTAGAAGCTCTGGTGTTTATAAGGTATCTTTCCAAAATTTATTATGTGTAACATTTTAGTGAATTGCAAGATTAAAACTATACACCCCAAACCATGAAAGTGGAAGCTGTTTTACGGAAAATTTAGGAGAAATATTTCTGACACTACTGACAGATTTTTTAAAAAGGCAGAGAGGAGATAAGTGCTTATGATGACAACTTGTAATTCACTTTAGTTGTTTGTAATTCGTATTGATAATTCATTTGTAATAGTGTTTTTATAAAGACACACCTCCTCAAAAGTGTCTAGAAACCACAAGTATTTCATATTATTAATTTTATTTTATAACGGGAAATAGTTTTTTTCATGCTGTCTTTCACTCGCACATTTAATTTTTTAAAGAATATCTACGTGTACCATTTAGTTTTCAACAGATATTTATTATCTCAATATTTTTTAAAAAGCTCTTTATACTGTGTTACAGTAGTTGATGAGAGCCTTTTTCTTGCATACATTTTCTGAGTATATATAAAATATTAGAACACTCTTTCAGTAATCAATTAAATGTGTCTATTAACATGCATATTTCCCCAAAGTATTCACTATGTAATTAGTGTTCAGGTCATGAAGAAAATAAGTCATTTCATTTATGTGACTGTTAAGCATGAAAACATTGATAAGATGATATTTACAGCTATAAATCAGGTGAATAATTTTCTTGAGAAGAAAAGAGAAAGCCAAACACATTAAAATTTTAACTTGTATAACTTTAAAAATAACTTTTGAATTCCACTTACAAAATTGAAAATACAAACCCTACAAAGGGAAGTTCATCACTATTCATTAATCTTTTCTGTGGATCGCTGAAGGTAATATCAAAAATGTAAAATCTCCACTATTTTGAAATTACAAACCTGACAAATAGTTTAGCAGTTTCTGCCTTCCTGACCTTAACTGTATAAGGGCAATTTAATGAAAATTAGCAATATGTATACATAGCACTGTCACTCCAAATGTATATCTGTTTTGTCATTACATACCCTAGTATTTTATGAATAAAAAAATAGAGATGTGAGACAAATAGTTCACGTTTGTGACTGAGCAGCCCAATCATGACCATTGGCATTCTTTTCTCTGAAGCTACGGTATGGTCTCCTAGATGAGTGGTGAATTATGATATGATAGATACAAAGACATTTAGAAACAGCTTAGGAGAACTATTTCTTCTGCTGTTTCTTAACTTGTAATTGTTAAACTTATTATTTAGCTTTTGGCTAGCACTTTCTCTTCTGTCAAGTCCTTTTTTTTTTTTTTTTTTTTTTTTTTGCGGTACGTCGGCCTCTCACTGCTGTGGCCTCTCCCGTTGCGGAGCACAAGCTCCGGACGCGCAGGCTCAGTGGCCATGGCTCACGGGCCCAGCTGCTCTGCGGCATGTGGGATCTTCCCGGACCGAGGCACGAACCCGTGTCCCCTGCATCGGCAGGCGACTCTCAACCACTGCGCCACCAGGGAAGCCCTGTCAAGTCCTTTTGAGCCTCAACCTGATAAAGGTTTTCTGTTTACTAAGTTTTTCTGCAAAATGCATCACAAATATTGCTTTGTTGACACCTCATTAGTTCTTAACTTTGGTAAATGAAAACATTTTTATATGTTGGAAATTAAATATTTGCAATACCATTTTGTTTCTGTTTTAATTTCCTTGTATATAAATTAATAGTAGCATGTCTTTATAAATTCTGGATTCTCTAAGTACATCTGCCTTTATTTATTTATTTATTTATTTTTTTTTTTTTTTTGCGGTATGCGGGCCTCTCACTGCCGTGGCCTCTCCCGTTGCGGAGCACAGGCTCCAGACGCGCAGGCCCAGCGGCCACGGCTCACGGGCCCAGCCGCTCCGCGGCACGTGGGATCCTCCCGGACAGGGGCACGAACCGGCGCCCCCTGCATCGGCAGGCGGACTCTCAACCACTGCGCCACCAGGGAAGCCCTGCCTTTATTTATAAATAACATCTTTATTCATATGGTCCATTTGACTTACACAAGCTTTTCCCTTTAAATCGCAATGTTGAAGCAAGCTCAAAATGTCTTAAGTATTGTGTGGAAGAAAGATATTGGTCCCATGAGTTAAATGGGTAGTTTGAATTTCTATTACAAAAAAATCACTGCTGTCCTTTCTGGGAAAATAATCTTTGACTGAAATTTGATTATTGTAGCCAGTTCCTTGTCTTTGGAAATGGGAAATTGCATATTAAGGGTATCATTGGTCTTATATGAGAAAGTGACCAAAATATTTTATTTCCTACAGAAAATTTTCTGTGTAAATAGGAGGTTTCTTAGAAGATTTGTCTGTTTCCTATATTCTTTTGTATCTGGTATGTTTTACTTTGGTAAATCACACCTACAACAAGATTTCCAACATTTTGCTAATTAGTGGAAAAGTGACTTTAAAATCTAAAGGAAAATTTTGTGAAATCAACAAGCCTGGAGAGAGATATGAGGCAGAGCAAAACAACGTATTGACAATTAAATTTGTTTCCGTTTTAGAATCTTTCTAGTTTAATCCACTTCTTTCAGCATTAGGACATGTGATTCTCAGAGTAGAAGAAATTGTTCCTTAGATATTATGGAATTGAAAATCTTATAATGCAAATTATGTTGACATCTGCTAAAACTTTATCCTCTCTTCTATTCCTTAGTGTTTTTACTCAGCTATGGTATTAATTAAAACAGAAACAGAAACCCTGTATGAGGAAAAACAATTGAAATGGTGACTATACAAAGAGTATATTCAAATCTGCTCTAGAAGTTAGAGAAAAATGTAAAGTTTGTACATATGTTCAAAGTGATAAAATTACCAAATTTTGTGTGTTTATTTTCTAAAGAAAACATACAAGGAGAATAAGCCTCATACAAATTTGAAAGTAACAGCTATTCCATATAATTTTACATATGTGTATTCATGCATATATATCTGCTTTTCTCTCTCTCTCTCCTTCTCCCTCTCTCTCTCCACACATACATATATATATTCATATGAATGTATGTATAAAGCTCTAATATGGATAACTGACTTTGACCTTCATGTAATATAAATAGTTGTTTTCTTATTGTTGATAAATTGCATTTTAGAAATACTTAATATAAAAAATATTGGCATATTTTGGAGCACTGGTAGTTTTAACCAAAAAACTTCATGTGCAAATAGACAACATATTGTAAAAAACAGAAGGCCAACAAACAAGAGAAGATAAAATAATGACATCAGAAAATTTGTATTAATTAAAATCCTACTTCTAAAGCAAAATGTATTTAGATAATACATGGCTATTTATCTAATAAATCACCCACTACAAGTATTTACTGTAGTTCCATAAGTGAGTTTTATAGATGTTGTTATATATGCTCAGTATAATGGCCCCTAATTTCTTTACTCACTGCCAGCTGAGACCCCTTAGCTCAAAAGCCCACCATGGAGAAACTCCAATTTTTACACATCCAATTGTTTCAAAAAGAGCCCAAACAGGCAAATATTTTGACACTTAGAACCTGACTGCTTTTCATATAATGGGAAATCTCACCCAATATCTGTGATCTATTGATAAAATAAGGCTTTGTGGTTACAAGGGTCTAAGTTGCAACTGCATTTTGGAGTTTTCAGACCTAGAGACCCAGGGACTCCCAACCAAGCTGCTGAGGGACATCACCTAGACAGATGAGTCTCATTTTCAACTTTTCAATTCCCCTCTCCTTGGAAGTTCCCTCACCCTCCTCACCTTTTGTAGCAAGGACCAACCAACCTCCCCCCGCCCCACCACCGCCCAGTTCTCCCTTCTCTGAACAGACTCCTGTGAGGGACCCCCCTCCCACCACACACACACACAGCTGTCAAAGCATCACCCAATAAAGCTTGTGTGTGCTGCTGTGAACTTGGCCTGTTTTCCTAGATTGTCCCCTGAATTCCTTGAATCCCTACACTTGTCTATAGTGTGTTACCAACATATTTATCAGATCTGCTCCGTCTTCTTCATTAACCCACTGTCAATATCAAAAGCCATGTGTTTCATCATTTTTTCACTTGAACTATTTTTAGTGTTTCTAATTCTCCCATCCTTACTATATATTAGTAAGAGATTTTTCTCTGAAATACTCTAATATTGACACTTTTTAACTTACTTGATGTCTCTATATTGAGTTTGGAAAACATGAATATTTCGGAAAACTATATAAAAACTTTTCCAATCTGCCTTCTTATTAATTTCACAGCCTTTTATACTACCTCTCTTTTTTAGCTTTGAATCTCCAGTGTGTGTTACAATATCTGGAACATACTTTTAAATAATACTTAGTGTAAAGATGAATAGTTGTGAATAAAAACTTCATAAGTACTAGGTTTGACATCTGGGTGATACATAGATATGACAGTCTGAGATGTTGCTTTTTACTGAGAACATTTTGCTAACAAATATTAGGGTATGTATTCCTGTGCTATTATGAAAATCGCCTGCTCTCTTTTGAAGATATTTTTTTTTAATTTAATCAAGCATAAACAGGGAGTGAAGAATTGCCTGAGACAGCATGGAATTCTTTTGCATTAGGTGATCAAGAATGAGATACTCCATTGCTACTAAATAAATAAAATACTATTAAATAAAATAAAAATGAATTTGATAAAAATAATTCTAATACATGCTAGAAGGAAAGTGACGGAAAATGATAAGGAGAAAATAAGACTAAGTTTCCTTGTGTCCCATGAGTAATTCAAGCTTACAAAAATGAAACTCAGATATCTAAATACACCTGATGATTCTTGAGTAGGAAGAAGATTTATACAAGGTGAAGAGAGCCCCCAAAGAAAAGTCTCTCTCAGACAAAGACAGGAAACTGAAAAGACTTGCATGTCAAGTAGAGGGCAGTGAGGGGACAAGAAGAGAGAAGGCCTCTGAACAGATGCTAAGTTAGTGTTATTTGGACTTATATATTCAAATATGTTTATACATATATGTATATATACAATATGCATAGAATTTCTTTATATTCATGAAAATTATAGTGCTGCTAATTATAGAAGGTTTATTCTGCTGGGAATCTGGGAGAATATATGCTCAACATATATATAGGGATAACATAACATCTATTCTCTCTTATAATACCAGACAAAAAGCAAAATAATCATAAAAATCCTTAGTCCAGATCCTCTTGGACAACCAAAAAATTTTAAGTTCAGTTTTTAAAATGCTCGTGTTTGGGGAGGATGTTGAATATATTTGCAACATAAGAATTAAACCCATCAAAAATGAGTTGCTTATAAGTTAAAAAAGCCTAGAGCGTTCGATCCTGCAGAATATCATAATTTTTGAAAGTGTCATAGTTTAGGTAAGCCATGATGAGCTTCTAAGGCCAGCATGTTGCAGCAACTCTGACAAATTACAGAGTTGCGATTAAACCCTGGTTTTCAGCACATAATTCCTCTCTTTTTCCTGATGGTACTGAGCAGGTAGTGTGTAAAATGTTGAGAACACTTAACCTCTGAATTTCATCGTGGTTATCTGGTAGTTTCTGGTGTGGATCCCTGTGACAGGCACATGCCTCTTACTTCTTAGAGTTTGCACGTGGGGGTATTGGCATCATTCTGCTTACCCCAACTGCATACTCTTTTTTCCTTCCTCTTTTGTCTGCAGTTCTTGACCCTTGATCTTTGTGCTGAGATACGTTCATTGCTCTCTGTTGAACAAGATATCCATCCTTAAATACTGGTCTCACTTTTCGGACACTTAACTGCTGAGTAATTTTACACATATCTTTCATTTAAAGACTTTAATTCATTTCTCAAAATTCTGACACAAAGTGAAAAGGTTTTTAATGAAAGAAGGAAAAATTATGAAAGCAAAATTGTGTTTCATACTATGTGAGCCCTAGACATTCAATTTTCACTATTATCCACTACATCATTAAAGTAAGTTTATATAAGTAAGAAACACCAATTTGACAGTAAATAAATGCAGATTTCTATATAAAAATCAATATAATTAATGTTAATTGACTAACCAAGGGAGGGAAAAAAAAGACTTGAGATGATAGAAGAGGAAGTGTGGGCATCATTTTTTAGAAGGTGTGATGGATTTTCAGACAGGCATTCCACATCAGAATCAGTCAAGTTTGATAATTTTCTTTTCATTGAAACCTTGACACTTAGCAAGAGTTCTGATGTAGAAAGTTTGCGAATAACCATAGGAAAAATGGATTCTTTGGGTCAAAAAAATGTGAGATAGATTTTTGTTTGTCTTCTCTAAGTTTAAATTAATATACCTCCTTGAAAGCCACTTTGCATGACAAAATACAATTTCATAGAATGTGTAACTGATTCAGAACTTGTTTTTAATCTTCTTTCATTTTGTGAAAAGTCACAGATTAACTACAGCTAACACAAAAGATAGTTTAATATTATTTATTTCTATCTCTCTTCAATATATTAATCTTTTTCTCAATGAGTAAAACTTTCTCACTCAGTTTTAATGTTTATGAAAAACTATTCTTCACATTGTGGGACTTTTGATTATCCTGTACACAGAATGTTCTCATACATCAAATTATAATGCAGAAAGCAATTTTAGGGCAAAATAGTGAGTAAATATAAAAGTCTTCTCAAACATATAGAAACAGTACACATACAAAACAAACTGAAGAATTGAAAAAGATGGTACATCTTCAACTTTCTTCCTTGTCATACCTGTGACAAACAGAATGCTTTGGTTCTTTCAAACATGGTAAAATATTTGAATTTATTATATATAATATATGTATTATACATACACAGTCTTTAAGAATAATGTTGGCATAAATCAGTGTGGGTATCTTTTCTTGCAGTAAAATGTTGAAGATATTATCATTTTAGTAAATTTCTTTATATTGTGTGGTTGTGAGTAAAAGTAGGGTTTTATACCCGAAAATATGTTATCTAAAAAATGGCACATGTTTTCAATAGCTGTTATGACTAAAATTTAACTGAAGGCTAATCCATACTTCCTCTCCTCTCACCTTAAACAAAAGACTGAAGTTCTTTCAGTGTTTGAGAATCCCAGGTCTACTATCTTGTGTATGTGATCACTGGTTGGTTACTTGATGATAAGGTTTACAAACTTCTCTTCTGTAACGGTACCGCATGGCTGCATCCCTAGCTCTGTCCCACACAGTGGTCCAGAGTCCCATTGGTATCTATTATTCCGTTGAATGAGTGCTTGTCTGGTTAGAAACTGAGCTTGAGATTTCATATTCTTTGATCAGAGGATTGCCATAAAATTAATTTGGCATCTTTGAAGAACACTCTATAGTCCTGAAGAAAAGGTAAACCTTAGTTAAGTAAGCAAGAAAATAGTTAATCAAAACTAATAAAAGTTTGAAAATTATTACAGGAATAAACAATACGACCTCCACTTAATTTAGAACCTTGGAGCTAGTTGGTAGCTGATAAAGGTGAAGAAAAACATCAGCTTTATGTCTTGCGCACACCTATCCCAGGTACTTATCTTGTTTGTCTCCTGGTCCATATCATGGAAATAATTTAAACATAATGAAATAAATAAAGTTTATTAAAATGATGAATGTACTTTTGTTAATAATTATCTTTCTTTTGGGACTTCCCTGGTTGTCCAGTGGTTAAGACTCCATGCTTCCACTGAAGGGGGCACGGGTTGGATCCCTGGTCGGGGAACAAAGATGCCGCGTGCCGCCCTGCATGGCCAAAATCATCATCATCATCATCATCATCATCATCTTTCTTTTTTTTTTAATTTATTTATTTATTTTTGCTGCGTTGGGTCTTAGTTGCTGCGCGCAACCTGAACTTTCTCTAGTTGCGGTGAGCAGGGGCTACTCTTCGTTGCGGTGCACGTGTTCTCATTGCGGTGGCTTCTCTTGTTGCGGAGCACGGGCTCTAGGCGTGCCGGCTTCAGTAGTTGCGGCATGCGGGCTCAGTAGTGTGGCTCGCGGGCTCTAGAGCGCAGGCTCGGTAGTTGTGATGCACTTAGTTGGTACGCGGCATGTGGGATCTTCCCGGACCAGGGCTCGAACCCGTGTCCCCCTGCATTGGCAGGCAGATTCTCAACCACTGCATCACCAGGAAGGTCCCATCTTTCTTTTAAAATAATAATAGTCTTATATATTTCATCTAGATTTTAAATTATTGTTCCTCTTGGTAAAATCTCCTATTCCATCTCTGTGATTTCTATTAATGGATATCTTGACAAAATTGAGGAAATGAAGTTAATTACCCATAATACAACATATATAGGGGTTTCATTCCTTGACTCCTAAAGTGATGTTCTCAATTGTTTTTGCTCTCTCAAGGTAAACACTTTAAACCATTGTTCATAAATAATTTAGTAACTTAAATGAAGCAAACACCTTTCTTGACTTTTTAAATAGTATCTTGTTAATAGTTATAAACTAGATTACCCCAGAAATAAATAAGAAGCTTTATTCTAACTGGTGTTGGATTACAGTTAGTTTTTATGAATATATATTTGTTGCTTTGTGTGTCAATTTCCAAAATAATAACAAAATCCTTTGCATTATGCATCTTCTGTATGTGCTTTTTTAAAGCGTGTGTTGTAATTTTGGCATTATTGTAAGAGATGTGGTTTCTGTTCTGATTTTCAAAAACTTGTGTCTAAAGCATCTTTCTTCTATCAGAATTCCCTGCCACTGCAGATGAGACATATATCTTCGCTATCTCAGTGATTTTAAATGATATGCTGTCACTTACATGATGATTGCCTCAGCTCTGTCATCTACTATGCATGACATTCAAAATTATTGCACACTTTGTAAGAAAATAAAAGAGTTGTCACAGAAATTTTAAAATGAAAATATGTGCCCAGAATTATTATTATTTTGTGTGTAAGAAAGGAAATGCTGCTGAGGATTACTCACAATAGGGATCTGATCTGGCATGATTTCTGCCTTACAGGTACGATGTTTTCTCATTGTTCTTTTCTTCCCCTGAATTTATTTAAGATTGAGATTTACATATCTCATTGTCTCCTTGATGTATTCACTTTACAGTCTATAGGGGAGATTTTAAAATTTTAACACGACATGGGCTCTCACTGGTGAAAGCAGACAAAGCTGCAAACAATCACAATGTTCAAACAACTGAACAGCGCCTTGGAGATGTGATAACAACTCCCCCTCCATACGTGTAGGAGACGGTGTGTGTGTCCTGCCCAGGTCCACTCCACAGGCTGGCATACCCATACCCCACCTGCCGTCAGCATTACACCTAATGGCCCACACAGCTATCCCCTTCTCTGGAGAAGTGCCTGGGGCTTATAGAACACCCTTGTCGTTGGAAGGATTTAATTCTTATTCCTAGTTCTCTGATACCCATAATATTATTCATGTTATTTATTCTCCTTTGATGGCTTTTGGCAGTTTCTGTCTTTCAAGAAATTGGTCCAAATCATCTAAATATCAAATGTGTAGGTAGAGTTTTTTATACTATTCCTTTAGTCTTCTCATGTCCATGGGATTAGTAGTGATGACTCCTTTTTCATTTCTGATTTTGGTAATTTTTTTCCCCCACCTCCACCTAGAGCATAAGTTTTTGCTGTGGAGATGGCTCTGGGCATGTTTCACAATTATTTTTACTCTTTCTCTGTGGGGTCTTAAAGGGAATTTTCTCAGATTTGCACCATGAGAACCTTGTGGGGGTTCATGGAGGGAAAGCCCAGGAAAATGTGGGGTCTCCCCTAAGACTGTATCTATAGGAGTTTCTTGCTTTCATGCTAGTCCACAATCAGCCTCCATCATTTTGTCAAAATTACCACTTCTGTGCTCCCAGCAGGTTATTGCTTCAGTGGCTTCCAGTTCAGATAAGCAGATTCAGCTAAAGTGTCCCTATTGGTACACCTGCTTCTCCAGATTTCAGGGTGGTCCTTTGCCTTCCAACTCATTGCTCTGATGGGTATAAGAAAAACCACTGACTTTCAGTTTGTCCAACTGTTTCTGGTTCTCATAATGAGAGAGACAGCTTCCTAGATCTTTACATGTAGTTGCTGAAACCAGAAGTCTTGAGCTGTTTTTCAAGCAGAACAGTTCTTCTTTTGGAAGACATGACCATTCAACAGAATCCTAGGGAATCTGTGTTGATTCTCCAATTCAGTGTTTCTGGAGCCTCCACACTACTACATACATCTACCATCATTCTGTATCCTGAAGCACATGCCCCAAGGAGTAGTGCAGCTTGTACCACAGCTTGAAGCTGTTGCATTCCTTTCCCTTTCCCTGGCTTCCATCAGTTGCTAAGTACATCTATTCCATTATACATTAAAAATAAAATAACTGCAAGGTAGTTTCTGATTGCTACTATAACTTAATTTGCATCTTAAAACAAGAACAAAATTATTATTTTACATTTCCAGAGGTCAGAAATTCAAATGGGTCTTATTAAGACTAAAATTAAGGTCTGATATCAAGATAAGTTCCTTTCTGAAGTTTTAGGGGGAAATTTTTTTCCTTGCCTTTCTAGCTTCTGGAAGCTTCCTTCATTCATTGACATGTGGGCTTTTATATCAGTCTTTACCTCTGCTTCCATTCCTTTAACTCCAACTCTTCTGCTTCATCCTTTCTTATAAGGACTCTTGGAATTACATTGAGCTCACACTGATAATCCAGGTTAATCTCACTATTTCAAAGGCTTTCATTTAATCACAATAAATAAATTCCTTTTGTCATGTAGGGTGATGCTCCATAGATTCTAGAGATTACGACAAGGACTTTGGGAAGGGAGCATTACTTTGCCCACCACAGTAGTTACTGGATCTATAGGATTCGCTGAATTGTGCCCAAACTCCATTTATCACCTGGCTTTTTTACTTCCATTCTCATAAAACCACAGCGGATTTTTAGGTCTCCTATTGTCAGCTCCACATCAGTCCCTGTGTTCAGCAGACTGTGAAAATCTGGGAATTCTCTTTCTTCAGTGACATTTATCTTGGTGAGCAGCTTTAGAATCTCTTGGGAAGGAATGTGCTCTGAGTGTATTTATTATGGGTTTGCAACATCTCACTTCAAGCTGATCTGGCCTTTTCTTCATTCTGGGTCAGTGAACTTGACTTAAATCTGAAACTGGGTAAGAGGTCGTACTTTTTCATTGTAGTGACTGACTCATTAACCTTCTCTCTGCCAGCTTTTGTTTTTGTTTTCTTATATAAATCAAGAACACTGTCATTAGCTATTTATCTATCTCAATGCTTGTGACTTCAAGACCTATCAGCTACTACCGTAAATTGTTGCAGGTCAAGAAATCCTGCTTCCCATTCAGGCCTGGCTGCTCATTTTGAAATTATGTCCACCTTGACCCTACTGGTAAATGATGCATTTCCCCTCTGTCATTCTGGGACAGGGACAGATGGCATCTTTCCCATTACTATTTGAGAGCCTACTTCTTGTGAACAGAATATCTGGCCTACAGACGAAAACTATTCCTAAACCTCTCAGGAATCCTGGTGCCTTCCTCAATGTTGCAATAAAAATAGGGGGTTCCTTGGCCCATCCAAATAAATATATCAGATGGTGGGTTCTCAGGCCAAATATGATAAATCAAGCCTGATAGTCCCACTTCCTGAAGTTGAATGCTCCTTTATTCGACACTGATATAAGGCCAGTTCTGATTTCTCTATTTAGTTTAATAAGGACCTTCACTGGATCCATGTTTTCAGTAGCATCCAGCAAACTCCTGGTACCAGCTGCAGGTGTCTTTTCCAAAACTTTCATGAGTGACTTCTCCTTCTTCTCCTTCTCCTTCTTCTCCTTCTCCTCCTTCTTCTCCTTCTTCTCCTTCTTTCTTCTTCTTCTCCTTCTTCTTCTTCTCCTTCTCCTTCTTCTTCTTCTCCTTCTTTCTTCTTCCTTCTTCTCATTCTTCTTCTTCTCCTGTTTTTGGTGACTAGGCCATTTCTTCCCAGAGCAGGGTTTATTTTTCTCCTCTGGCTAAACTGAGCTGCAAGTGCTGGCTTATAGCAGCAAGGGACAAAAACTGATGGATTTTGAGGAGAACAAAGATCTTTCAGAGGGTGCCTACTTTAAGTGAGCTTTTGTGGTCCATAGGCAAGGAATATCTATGCTTCTATGACAAGGAGAAAGAGGATATTTCCGGGAAATTTGGTAATTCAACATGTTCAGAACATCAAAGTGTCCTGTAAGCTGTAGACTTAGAAGGCAATTTTGTAAGCTTCTAACTGGATACTGTGTAGAAGGAAGAGAAAACCACACACTTAGGCTTCTACAAAAATAGATTTTTATATAGATTAGTAAAAAAAAAAAAAATAGCATTTGGAGAAAAGTTACTCTAAAGAAAAGGAAAATATCCCAGTGATTGAGAAGGGATGTGTACATCTGATGATACATTTCAATAATAGAAAATAATTTAGATCATTTATTCAATCTTAAAAATAAACTTAAACACTTCAACATGTATGTTGTAAAAATCAAAATAGCCTTTTACATAAATCTTAGACACAGCAGAGATCTGTTGTTAAAGATGTAGAGGAAAGTGAATAGATATCAAGCTTAATTCTAAGTTTTCCTAGGTGGATACTACATGAATTTGAACTTATATTTAACATTTTAATTGATGTAATTAAGGAACATTTTTAAAGGAAATAAGAGGACTATACTGACTGGAAGAATCACCCTTCTCTAAAGTAATATTATTTAGACATAATTCAGTAAAAACATTTTCATTTTGTTAGTTCAACCACCATAGAGAGAAGTGTAGTCATCACATTTGTTTCAGTGCTGTTTAAAGACTGAAAACTTTGCTAGAAATTTGAGCAAAGAGAGTCACAAAAGTATTTAACAAAATAACTGCTTTTGGGTTAGGCAAAACACAAGTAGTTATCAGGCAGCAATATCTTGAGAAGGCCATGGATTTTTGCAAATGCTGATAGGCAAGAAGGAAAAAGTGCTTGGTTACTAAATTATTGATCCACATATGCTTTCTTCTTTCTTTTTTGTGATTTTTTTGGTTTCTTTTATTTTTTTTTATTTTTATTTTTTTTGCGGTACATGGGTCTGTCACTGTTGTGGCCTCTCCCGTTGTGGAGCGCAGGCTCAGCGGCCATGGCTCACGGGCCCAGCCGCTCCAGGGCATGTGGGATCTTCTCGGACCGGGGCACGAACCCGCGTCCCCTGCATTGGCAGGCGGACTGTCAACCACTGTGCCACCAGGGAAGCCCTTTTTTTTTTTTTGGTTTCTTTTATTTTCTAACTGCATCAAACTTTAACGTTTCTTGGATTTTGTAATATAGACAAATTTAATTGAAATTTTCAATGCATACATTATACCGTTATATTTAGTAATATATGCAATTAAATATCATAATTTTTAAAGTATTAGTTTTAAAAATTCCTAGCAGAATAACATAAAATGCAAGAAGCTTATTAGCCACCAATCATCATACAATCACGTCAACATTTTTCAGCCCCATTTTAGTTAATAAATAATGACTAATTCTTGTTATTTTTCTTGTCTACTGGAAATAACTGGTAACACCAAAATTCTGCAAACAAAAACATCTGAAGCAATCATCATCAAAATGCCTGCATATCCAGGGTATTAATTTTCATGACCAAGATATTTAATTTGCATTATTATAGACTGGAATACCTAAGACAGAACTGAGTAAATTTGACTGAATCTGATTTAATTCAATTATAAATTAAAAAAAAAGACTAAAATTTTAATCAAAGTACTGCCAGTAGTAGCCAGCCATATTTCAGGTCAGATTACTCTCTGCCTTTTATTCTGTGATAACAGCATTTATTTTAGTATCTCTTTCAAAATCATCTTGCTTTGTCATACTTTCATTTGTTGGAAGAACATTTACTATGATCCATCAAGGTTAATGCTATGACAATGACTTATTTAAATTTTTTGTTCTCAGAAGAGAGTTTAAAAGACTTTAGTGATTTGTACTGAGTTACAATTAAGCAAGGTAACTGTGTTATAATTTGTCCTATAGTAATATAGCTTTGCAAACTTGAGTAATACAGTATAAATCGGGAATGTACATTACTGGCTGAAGGTATACAAAAATCTGGCAACCTAAGATTTATTAAGATTCTTAATCTTTAATAAAAGAAAGAATAAACAAATTATTATTCTCTATGCTATTACCAAATGTCAAATTTAACAAAGGAGACAGATGCTTAGGAGGATTTCGTTGATTTCTGCCTTAATCATTCTTTTCTTCTGTGTCTTTCTCCATATTCTCTCTAACCATCATTACATTTGAAGACTCTGCCTCTAATTTTTATCTGTTCTTTGCTACATTTTCTCTCTTTGTGATATTTCACACACCAAGAGTTTCACTAGCGTTTCTTGCATGATGAATTATACATTTACACATCTGGTTCTCTTGGGCTTTAAATCCATATATCTACTACCCTAGTAGAAGTTCTTTCCTGTTCTTTTACAAATACCTTAGAAATCTCCTGGGGTTTTTTTTTTTCCCTCCTTCATATATTACCCTTTTAGTTCATCCTGCAAAAACAAAACACATCAGCAGATTAATCTTCTTAAAAGTATAGTCGTGTATATTCTCTGTTTAAAACCCTTTTATAAATCTTAATGTCCTTAAATTTAAATAGAGTTATCTCAGCAAAGCATTTAACAGCCTCCACAATCTACCAACAACCCAGTCTCTGAAAAATTGTTTCATGATTCTCTCACAACCTCACTACCGTGCTGACCAAAATGTATACATTCATCTATATCTTGGATACATTTTGCTCCAACTTCATCTTATTTATAATACTAATGCTTAAGAACCTGACCTTTTCTGTATTTTAAGACACTGCCAATATAAAAAAAAGCACCTTTCCCTGATCATTTTGCCAGATAAAATTCACTCTCTTTTGATCTCCAACTTGACTTTGTGCAAATATAATGTAATTTCTCACTATTTGTTTTGCTTCATCTTTCTTCTCTGACACAAAATAAACAATTATAGAAGAAAGTCCTATTTTGGCATTCCATAGAGACTTCATGCTTTTCTTTTTATTAAGAAGATAAGAAAAATGAAACTGAATTGAACTTGAGTAATTTTTATAGTGCATTCATAACAGCATAAATTCAAGTATGTAGAGATTGAGGTACTATGTATTTGAGCATGTGTGTGAATTTGAAAATAGCAAAGAGCAAAAATACAGAATGCACAACATTTTCCATTTGTCAAATAAGAGAAGTGCAGCAGTGCTCTTGTGGACTGTGTTACTTTTCTGTTATTCTTATTGCTACTATGTAAGTTAACTTTATATTTTCCTAGATACCTCATTTAACCAAATTTCTAGAATTTATATTTTACTATTATTGCTTTTTTACAATTTAAAAATTTTTAGAACTGCATTCATCATAAATTGTAGGTCAAATTATTCAGGTCTCTTTATTTTGAATTATATTCTTAATTAACAATATAGAAACTTCATTCTAAAGCAATACATTAAAATGACAATCATTTAGCCATTATTTACTCATTTTATAGGTTATGTGGTTACAATTTAAAATTACTTGTTTGCATTATAAGTTATTTCTAAAATTTTCCAATATATGTATTATTCAATCCACAGATTTACATGTTTTTCACCAGCTTTTTGAGGTATAATTCGAATACAACAAAAATCCATTGTGTAATTAATTTATTTTTAATATTTAGGCTTACAGAATTATAAATGTTTTATTAATTAGGCATATCTAAAGCTAAGGCATCTGCATCCATATGGGAATTTAGAATGCATTAAAGTAGAAATGTACAACAAAAATCCATTTTAAAGTGTGCAGTTTGATTAGTTTTGGCATACATAGCCACTTGTGCAGTCTGGTTTTGAAATATTTAGTGATTGTGAGTGCTAAATGGTTGTTGCTAAAACACAGAGAAGTAGGCCAAATGCCAAATGTATAAAGTACTTTCCCCTGCTGTGAAAGAGAGTGAGCCCAAGGTATGCCATTTAGGTTCCTTGCTGGTTTTGAACATATTTTCTATTTGCTCACAGCCAAACTTTTATTTATCCTGTTCCCTCTGACAGAATCCTCCTACCACAATATCCAACTGTCAAAATACTCCCTATTTATCAATGTTTAATTCAAATCCCAACTTAGTCTTTGGAGTCCTTCTTATGTCCTCATCAAGAAGTTCTGTCATCTATCTGTGAACTCCCATGGTGTGCTAGCTTATGTCCTTTTTTTGTTGTTGTTATTTTTGAAGATTTACCAAATACTATTTTCCATAGCCACAGTGAATTCATGGTGTCTTTTTAAGTAGAGCACATTTAGTAATTAGCTACAAAAGAAAAACTAATTAGATTTATATATAATACTGTTTATGTAAATAAATGTGTGGGTCAACGTATCAGTCACCTTGGGCTGCCATAACAAAATACCACAGGCTGTTTGGCTTAAACAGCAGACATTTATTTTCTCATAGATCTGGAGGCTGAAAGTTCATGATCAAGTTGATAGCAAATTTCGTTTCTGGTTATTTTCTCTCTTCCTGGTTTGTAGATGGACGGACGCCTTCTGGCTGTGACCTCACATGGCCTCTTCTGTATGTGCAGAGAGAGCTTTGGTGTCTCTTCCTCTTGTTATAAGGGCACCAGTTCTTAAGGATTAGGGCTTCATATCAATGGCCTCATTTGACCTTAATTACCTCCATAAAGGCCCTGTCTCCAAATATAGTCATATTGGGGGTTAGGGGTTTAACATCTGAGTTTAGGGGGGTCACACAATTCAGTTCATAATAATCAGCAAAAGATTCACCTCACCGTGTACTTTTATTTTTGATTCACAGATATATATTTTTAATAATTTAAGCCTTTCTAAACAGAGAGTCATCAAACCAGAACAATTTTTCTTTTGTTTATAGCATGATCTACAACTTTAATGTAACAGATCCTTGTGAATGTGCTTTGTAGTAGATCCTGGTGCACTATATGTCACATCTACTTAATCAGTATCTTAGCTGAGACCACTAATGATCAGAACATGTCCAATGGAACCTACAAAGGTAGACAGTAAGGCAATACTAGTATTCAGAGCATAATTTCTTGACCTAACGGAAATCCACAAGTCTTCATCCCTATAGCTTGACTTGCTAGTATGAGAATACCAAAGTTAACACTATGATAGCTTGAAGGAAGTTGATATATCTTTTATTTTGCATTGCAGATACCTACTACTTATTTAATTTCATTAGGTAATTCTGGTTATTTTGCATATCCATAAAAATGATCTTTCATCTTTTTCTAACAGAAATTTTGGGAAAGAAGAAAATAGATATAACACCTCCCCCCAAATAATTACCTGGGATATTTATGTAAAAATACAAATGTATCGTTACATAAATCAAATTAAACTTATCTTGGATGTGGTAGTTTAGATAAATTCTAATGTCTCGAACACTAATGTATTTATCCTTAGTCACCAAATACTGAAATTGAAAACATACAGTAGATCCTAGAGTCCATTCATTCTATTGACATCAGTTTTAATATAAGGAAGGTGAATCTATTAATGTGTTTAAATGACTGTCACAAGGTCATATCACCTGGACAATACCCTAAGTAAAGGCAACCGGCTTCACAATCTCTAAATGTCTTAACTTCACTGCATTCCTCACATGTGATTGGGAGAGCCTCTCAACTGACTTCTCATCTGAAAATTATTGATCAAAGATACTCTCTGATATATTATACTTCCTTTAGAGAGAGATTGATTAATCTTCAACTCAGATATGCTCATCTAAGTTAGATACGTTCTTAAAAAAAAGAGAGAGAGAAATTTTTTCTTCTATCCTGGATAGAGTAACAGAGACCCGATTTAAACTCCTAGTCAAGGATGTTGACTCTGAAAGGGGAAAAATATGGTGTGCCTCGTGATGGTTGCAGTCAAATGTACAGAGAGTTTCAAGGCTGCAGTAAGAGGAAACCAGAGGGATCCTGGCAACTTTCCCGAGTTGAGAAGATGAAGTTGGGTGTTCAGGCATGCCACAGTGTCTGGAGTCTGAGTGTCAGAGTAATGGAGAAGACAGGGCTGCAGAGAAAGATTCAGAGATCTACACAAGGTTTTGCTCAAGTCTTCAGATGAATGCTGATCAGTATGTGCAAGTGAGGAAACCACCTAAAGCTAAGGGAAAGCTACTCCTAAGGGAAAAGAACCACCTGAAAGTACAGAAAGAACAATCCTCAGAGCTCACAATAGTCTGTTCCCATCATCTGTAAAGGAAAAACAGTATCACGTAGAGCAGTGGTCTAGAGCAGTGGTCCCCAACCTTTTGGCACCAGGGACCGGCTTCATGGAAGACAATTTTTCCATGGATCAGGGTGGGGGTGGGGATGGTTTCAGGATGATTCAAGCACATTACATTTATTGTGCACCTTATTTCTATTATTATTACATTGTAATATATAATAATTATACAACTCACCATAATGCAGGATCAGTGGGAGCCCTCAGCTTGTTTTCCTGCAACTAGATGGTCCCATCTGGGGAGGATGGGAGACAGTGACACCCAAAGTGTGTTGCTTATGTCCAGTCTATTCCGTAATCTCGTTTTAGTCACTGTCACTGTAGAAAACCCTGCTTCACAAAGATAGAATGTTGGAAATGGAAGCAGGCTTTTCAGTGCTTTTGTGGCAATCTCAAGATATTCCGCCGTGACTTTAATCCAGAATGTACGGAGATTTGAAGTTGTCTCAAACATACTTTTAAGACCACTGTAATTTGCGATCTCATGTAGTTGATCCTCTTCTAGCATGGACAAAGTCGATTCACCTGGCTTACTAACAAATGGGTCACGGATCCATTCCTTCCCAGTTCAGGCGTCTGCTGTGTTTGGGAAGTAATGCTCAAAATCTTTTGAAAGCTGAGATAGGTGACCATGCACCAGCTGGGAGAAAGAAGACCCTGGATCAGTGTCTTTCAAAATCTCTGCTAATGTTTGAAACATGTCAAAAATCCCAGTGTTCACTCATCGCCCCCATAATTCCAGTTTGGCTTTGAATGCAGTCACTTTATCTGCCAACTTGAACACAGTTGTCATTCTCCCTTGAAGTGACAGATTGAGTTCATTGAGCAGGTTGAATATGTCACACAAGTAAGCAATTTTGCGACCCATTCTGTATCACTGAAATGTGCTGCCGGTGGTGACTGTTTTTCTAAAAGAAATCTCTGGAGCGGCTCTCATAACTCAAAAACTCTGGCCAGTGATCTACCTCTAGAAAGCCATCTCATTTCTGTGTATCAGAGAAAATGTGTGTGCTCTGCGTTCATCTCCTCAAAGAGCTGTGGAAACAGACGTGAGTTAAGGGCATGTACTTTAATGTGGTTGATAATTTTAGTCACATCCTGCAAAACGCTGCTAAGTTCAGTTGATGTTTTTCGGCTAGCCAGCATTTCTCTATGGATGACACAGTGCATAGACTCACATTCAGAAGTGACCTCTTTGACCTGACTAGTGAAACCACAAAGCCGTCCAGTCATGGCAGCCACTCCATCCATGCATATACCAACACAAAATGACCAATTCAGTTTTCCTGGTATGTAATCATTCAAAGACTTGAAGAGTTCTGCAGCTGTGGTGTTGGCTGGCAACAAAAGTGCACATAACATATCCTCATGCACACCCTCCTGAAAAATGCATTGCACAGAAACAAGCATTGTTGCCTTGTCAACATCGGTAGACTCGTCAACCTGCATTGTGTACCACGGTGCCATCTTATTAATCCTCTCTAACAGTTGTGCCTCCATATCCTCTGCTATTTCATCAATTTGTCTAGTTATGGTGCTAGCTGAAAGAGGAACACGTGCCACCTTTTGAACTGCAGCCTCTCCTAGAAGTTCACAACAAATGTCCTTAGCAGCAGGCAGGGTCTACTCTTCACCAATAGTAAAGGGCTTCTTAGCTTTAGCAATGCGGTTAGCCACTAAGAATTATGCTCTTAGTGCAGATATATTTGATGAAGTGGTGGCCTTCAATAATTACTTCTGTTCTTTGTGTTCACGCTTTTTTCTTTTGAAGAGCTCCAAAGGCTTGTCTTTTAATGCAGGGTGCTTGATCTCCATGTGGCAAAGCAGTTTTGAAAGTTTCATGGCTTCATTGGATAGCCGGTCACCACATATTATACAAAGCCGGCTTGGAGAATGTGAATCACCTGTTGCAGTGAACCCCTAATTTAAGTAGGACTCTTGGTATATTCTTTTAAATGCAGATTTCTTTTTGTTGGCAGTCTTAGAGCCTTCTGCTGTCTCATCATTGGGTCTTTCCCCCTTTTCAAAGCTCTCCAGCAACGTTTGTTTTTCACTCATTTTGGCTAGGGTTAGCTGGTGGGCTTACCAAAACCGTGACTGAGACAAGTGTGCAGTGCAGGAAAGAGGCGCAGACGGAAGTGGTAAATAAAGTAATGGGTGGGCGGATTCTGACCTAAAGCCTGCCACCAGATGCAGCTGTACAATTGAAGTACATCAACTTACTTGCCACTATAAAGCCTGCCACCAGATGCAGCTTAATTGTCACTTGCCACTCACTGATAGGATTTTGATAAGAGTCTGCAAGCAATTATTATGGTCAATGTGCTGTCAGACCTCTCTGCTAATGATAATCTGTATTTGCAGCCATTCCCCAGCACTAGCATCCCTGCCTCAGCTCCACCTCAGATCATCAGGCATTAGATTCTCATAGGAGCATGCAGCCTAGATCCCTCGCATGCACAGTTCACATAGGATTCACACTCCTATGAGAGTCTAATGCCGGCACTGATCTGACAGGAAGTGGAGCTCAGGTGGTAATGCGAGCGATGGGGAGTGGCTGTAAATACAGATGAAGCTTCAGTCGCTCACCTGCTGCTCACCTCCTGCTGTGCAGCCTGGTTCCTAACAGGCCACAGACCAACCAACAGGTACCAGTCTGTGGCCCGAGGGTTGGGGACCCCTGACATAAAGTATTCAGAATGATATAGCCTCAGCAGTGGGGCAGAATTATACCTAAATTAAAGCTGTTCTTTTTCCACCTATCAAAATTTAAAAGCAAGCACTGAAGGGATCTAACTATATCCATGTACTTTAACAGTATACCAGAACAAATTTCCCAAATTCTGAGAAGAAAACAAAAATACGCAACACCAAGCAAGGTAAAACTCGCAATGCCGGGCATCAATCAGAAATGTTCAAGCATACTTGTGTGTGTAGATGATACAATTTAATGTCGTTTTCTTCTTTGTGATTGTTATTAGTATATTGAGTTTTATCTTTCTATTGTGGTATTTTCTAAATTTTCAAAAGTGATCCTGCTTTAGGATTCTTGGCCCCTAGATATGTGTATGCTTGTATGCTCACTTAATTCTGTTTCCATTCAGATGTCATCTCCTCAGAACACGTCTCCTTAAAAAAGTTTAGTTGAAAATATCTGTCATGTCTCTGCTTTATTTTTACCATAGCACTTATTACTAACAATACATTATAAACCTATTTTTTCTCTCTACAGAGCTAAAATATAAGTTCAATAAGAACAATAAAAGGACAATAACTTTTAAAAATTCTCTACTGTATTCTCCAGACTCTAGTGTTAGAACAGTGTAAGGAGTCAGTGATGATTTACTGAATGAATAAATCAGTCAGTAACTGGCTGGTTGTGGTTACTGTGGTCCGTTCAAAAACAGATACAGATTGATTTAGTAATTTTCAGACCATTTTAAGTCAATTATAAATAGTTTATAGGATAAAGGAAGATTTTATTAATATATTGAAAGAATTGCTTTTATAAAGAAATTTCCATATCAAAAGAGAACTATTTATTTATTCCTTTAATTCTTGATATAATAAAAAGGTGATCAAAAAGATAAATCATTCATCCAAGTTAGAAAATATACACATTATAAAATTTTATCTATTATAAAATAATAGGTATAAATATAAAAAATGAGTTTTTTAAAAAATCAGTAACAAATAAAAGTCAAAAATCATGAACTAAACAGTAATGAATATATGTGCTACATACATACAGCCCAAGTTGATGTAGTTATATTTAAATATGCACAAGAATTGAGACAAAATTAGTAATCAAATGCAAATGTCCACTAAGATACCATAAAGTAATACTAGAGAATAATGATCTGTAAAAGTCATGTTCTTCAGAACACGCTTATGAGTTCTACTTATAATAATACATCTAGGACACAATAATTAGTTCTTTTATTAAACATAACAACTATTCATCCATGAAGTTTATAAAAGGAATGGAAAGCATTGTGAATGACAAAATTCAAGAACTTGAAGGCAAAGTAGACTAGTTGTTATAATTAAATGTTTTCTGAAATAATTTGTACTCTAATATTGATACACTGGCAAAAATGCAGCAAATAAATGATTATGTTTAATAGAATAGCAATAATGTGATATATACATGAGGCATTTGGAAAGGTTTTTAAATAAATCATAAGTGTACAATTCTATGTCTTTGTCAGTGGTGATAAGGATAATTATCCAGGGTTCCTTCTGTGATGCTGGAGGTCATCATAAAATTCCATCTGCAACAACTGCTAATTTTAAGGTGACTACTAGTACAGCCATTTGTAAGTCTCCCTTAATTTACCTTTTATAGGTATTGTCCTTTGATCACTTAAAAATGGTGTCTAGTGGTATAAAAAAATACCTATTTTTTTCTCTCTCTGATCTCCCACCTTTTAATCCCACTTCCTTCTAAAAGAACCTAAATTAAATCCTCATATACCCACTACATTTTATACAACTAGAATCCCATTTAGTCTTACTATTCATTAATAGTTAAACCAGGACTAATATTTTTATACAACTGTACATAGTCCCAGTTAATTTCATTCCTTATTAAAGTTTTGCAGATGGGGTGAAATCTTTTTGAAGTTTTCATGTTTCATCGCTTCTTGATTTTATAGTCAATAAAGCACTGACATTTGTGGTAAATATTTTATGATGATATAGAAAGGACTCCATTTTGTTAGATTTCTGGGACATTGAGTGTTGCATTTTATTGAAAGTTTTCTCCACATTTTTTGAAATGGCCATGCCATTATTTTCTTTACCAATAATTCAGAATATTGGTAAATGTTTTAATATTTAATCACTCTGAATTTGTCTTATATCACAAATGCCTTATTCAACATCATCTTGGTAAGATGATTAACTTACACTTGTATACATTGTATACACTGTAATACATTCTTCCTTATTACTATGTAATTATTGCTGAATTTGTTAGCAAAATATAAAATAAATTTATACAGTTTGTGAATAAATATATAAATTCCAACTTAAAAGCTACTCAATAATAATTTTGGAGTATACATGGAGCAAGAATAGGAATGGATATTTTTAGGAATTTTGTCTTTTGTTGGGAAGAAGCTTGCTATAGGTGGCCTTTATAGAAATTTCATGTGTTTTCCGAGAACTAAACTGAAGTGAGAGGAAAGATGTTTTTGCTGTCAATAGACCAGATTACTATCAAATAATGTCTATCTTAATTTCTATGTAAATCTGTTATGGAAATTTAGCTGAAATTAAGAAAAAAGCTAATGTCAATTTTAAAAATGAGGAATTTATATATGCTCTAATGCAATATTTTTAAAATTAAGAAACCTATGATTGAATGCATATCCAGATATTCAGAGTTGGGCAGGCTTCAGAAGTGATCTAGTCTAGTAATCTGCATTCTTTTATCTTGTGGTCCTTTTAGATACCCTTTATTTTTGTTTGTTTTGGCTTCACCTTTAAACTCGTCACCATATATAGTCTTTTGGAAGTTCCAGCCCTCATACCCAAGACCTCATATCTACACGAGGCAATAACTGAGGGAGTGAGGACTTTTCTTCCCTGGACCTTAATTAAGAGAAACAAAGAAAGATTTTCCATAAACTCTCATGAAAGCCCTCCCTTAATCTAAATAGTATCACATATCCTTTCTTTAGCTCATAATGTAAGTAGCCAAAACTCAAGCCTGACACCCTGATCCAATCATGTGCAGAGACTATATGGTTACCATGGTATACCTAGGCCAAAAAGGACCCACTGTTTGAACTGGGATAGGATGGCTGTTGGCTAAGCAATTCAAATGTTTACCATAGTGTTCTGATTTTACATATATATATATATATATATGTAAAAATTTATATTTATTATTTGTAAGTATCATTGTATATATCATCTATGTACTCTTACACATTTTAAAGACTTGTTCTTTGTAAGCAATAAGGGATATATTATATTAACATATTTAAAATATTTTCAAAATTATCAGAAAGTAGAATGATCCTTAATTCTGTTCTGATGCTTCCATTATAAAACCAGAAGGAAACATTCAACATTTAAGTAAACTGTGGTAAATCTGTTTCAATAATAAGTTGATATATTTGTATAGGTTTTATAAAAAACAATAACCTAATTTTAACCTTAATGACTTAAATATATGATACAACACCAGGTACCACTACAGTCCAAGTTAAATTAGTTAAACTTTTTAGCTATATTTTTTATCATCTAGAACCACTCCAAATGTTAACAGGTGTTAAAAGCTTCCTGAATATTGGACTGCCATTTATGTATTTATTTTTATCTCAAGTAGCAAAAACTCAAAATAGAATTTAATGTAAGCCAAATAAGGCATACACTCCTGCCCACCAGAGATTAAAGATACAATAACTAAACCTGCATGACTTTCTCATAGCTATGTTGTATAGCTATGTGGTATAATCTACCAAACAGCTATATCTTTTTTTTTTTTTTTCACTTTTAGCTTACATCAAAACCAAACTGGAATGGAGTGAAATTACTCCTGAAGTAATTGACAATTGAAAGTGTAATAATACCATAAAGTGTAAAGTGTAAAATACCATAAAAGATTAAAAAACAGATCAAATAATTTCAAAAGCCTGAGAAATTATTTCGTATATTAACAGCTACTGAGAGAAGAAAATATATACTTATTGTGGTATGTAGCTTAAAACCTGCAACGTTCTGCTTGTTATTTATCTCAATCACATGGTAAAGTCTCGATATTTTTTACCAATTTATAAAATATGTTTATGCATTGATGATAATTTTCTCTTAATAAAAGAATACTAATATATTTGAGCCAATGATCACCATTAGGACAGGGAAGCAGATACAAAATAGAAGTTTCATTTACATATCCATGACCATTTTAGAAATCCAAACAATCTAAGTATTGTTAGAAAATATTTATTAATATCAGTAGAAAAAGAATAAATAAGTAAACTGACATATACAATTTTTTCTCTAGTCCTCCCTGACTTTACTTAGAGTACAGCTTAACTTTGTCCTTGAACTTAGCGTTGTTTCTATGTAAATGAATTTGTGCTGGCTCTGATTTATGAGTCATTGTGAGAGCTATACAGTGTAACATACAGCATCAAGCTAATATCTTCTTGCCCATTTAATCCACGTAGGGATTTTGATACATAACATGTGAACTTTAGATCCAACATCAGAAAAGGCAATAAGGTCAAGCAGGAGCCCATAGACTCATTTTCTAATCTCTGTTTCATCCTGAACACTGCTATTTTTTCCTAGGAAGAATTTATACATAATAGATTTCTCCTTGATAATGAATATATACACCAATATTTGTAAATATAAATTTAATGTTGCACAGGTTATTTTTACTACTATTTTGTCAGTTTCGAAGAGAAGGAGCTTTTCTATTAAACTTATTATTATAATTTTTATTTGATTTTTAGGAGGTGACTGTGGCTCCTAAATTCCAACTGTGGCTTTAGTAATATGAAAGTTCTTTATTTCTCTTGTCTCTGCTGAGATTCAGTTTTGGTTCTAGAAACAATGTTGGTGGTAGGTCTTGAGAAGAATAAATATCCCTTTTTTTCTTCTTTTTTTTCTCCATCAAAATGATAGTTTCCTTAGCTTAGAGGATGGCTTGCTCTGACAGACATTAATTTTGCAACTTGGGTTTTCAGGTTTCTTAGATTTGTTTCTTTGTATCCAAAAATGCCCATCCCAAAAGTTAGGGGCCTGTTTGATTCTAACAAATGACCACACGTGATTAGATTGTGCCTTTAACAGGTTTTACAACTCAAGTAGCTGAACCTTCAGGTACTGGGCCTACTCATGGTAAGTTATCTCAGGTCAGCACACACACAAACACACACAAGACTGTTTTTTCCAGTGGTGCTCAGAGTTGAGAGTTCAAGTCACTATATATATATATATTATATACTGTTTTTTTCCTTACTCACTTGGTCTTCTAATGCCCTTCTTTCTAGTAATCTAGTAACATGCCGTCCCACTACCAAGGTAAACATAGATGATTCTGACTACACCGGTTGATACAGATTGCTGGTATCAACACTTCTACTCAGAACAAAAACCTTCCATGTGCTCATAAAATTCATGAGCAGCACAATCCAAAAATCCAGCTGCATGCTCTGCTTCTTGAGGCAGCTGCTTTCATTATAAAAACCTCCGTATAGCATTTATGTCTTGTAACACACTTGCTCAGTTTTTGAATCAGCTTTGTGCAAGCCACAAAAAATGATTTCAGGAGTGTAGCCTCTATTTCGTTTTATTGAAAGAGTTTGCATAGGATTGGTACTGTTTTCTCATTAAATGCTTCTTAGGATTCAGCAGTGTAGCCATCTTGATCTGTGGACCTGTGGGTTGTTTTTGTGGCATGGAGGTTATTAACAGATTGAAGTTCTTCATGGATTATATAATATGTTTGAATCTTTTATAACATTTTAGATTGTGTAATTTTTCTGCCAAAATACAACAGTTAATAATCACATTGTTCATTTTAACTTTTCAATAAAAATATACATTTTTCTTTTTAGCCTAGATCCTAAGTCCATCAATCATTTCATTTCAAAACTCTCCTATTTGTGATATTTAAATTCTACCTTATTTTTCAGCTGGCAAGATTATATCTTCAGGTACTTTTTCAAAAAGATTTCCTACGTGTTAAATTTCTACATTATGTAGTTAATTGAAAATGCTTTCTTCTGTCTTGACATGTGAATGATATCTGGTATATTCCATTGTCTTCGGTCACCTAATATCACTAAGATTTCTGAAGTAATGTAAAGTATTTTATTTTACTTTTCGTATGAAGCTGACCTACTTCTTATGCTTGGGTTGCTGCAAGTTTAAAAATATTACTTGTTGGAACACTTCAATCTTGATTATTTCTATTTATTTTTCTTTGAACAGATATATATATATATTTGTATCTACAGATTTGAAAGTCTATTTACAGTGTATTTTTCTCTCCTGTTTTTATTTTTCTATTTTATTTGTTCTGCTTCCTTCTACAGAAATCTCAATTATTCTCAAGGTGGTTCTCCTGTGTTTCCTTATTCCACCTAATCGGTTATATTTGTGGCAGACCATATCATTACTGTGCCCACATTCTTGGAGATTTTACCATTTCACCATTTCTGTACCCCTCCAGTCTTCAGCATGCTTTAGGAAGCCAGCTTCTGTGCTTCCTTTTTAGGAGACTGCCTTGGGCCCCTGGAGACATTTCACCAGTAGCCACAGAGAGCTGATATATCTGAGTCTACATCTCCTCCCCTCTTTCCCTACTACACCTGCTCCCTGGGCAGTAGTTAGCCAATGATGGCACTGCCCTCCAGTGAAATCCCAGCTCCTTTTCCTTGTAAACTATGAGGTGTTATTTACTCTCTAGAGTTCTTCTGTGATCAAGCTCATGCCTGCCCTCTGAAGGACCTTTTCCTGACACCTCCCTCTGGCTTGGCTTTCTACCCTCTGCCTTATCTGGCTCCCTCTGAGAATTCTTCCATAATAAATCATTTGCGTGGAGAAACTCATCTTAATACATGCTTCTGGGAAACCTAAATTAAACTAATATTTCCTTACATCTATATAATATTTGTCCTTTTCTGTGTTCTGGATACTAGAATGTCCTAAAATTCATCAAAAAGGGAGAAAATAACACATGGAAAATAATGAATTAATTAAAATTTTTCTTCCCCAAGAAATCTCCATTCTTTAATATATTCCCTGACCTATATCAAAGACCTTCTCTTCAAATCAGTGGTGAGGCAGGGGGAGAGAGTGTGAATTAATTGATATGAATGTTCAACTTTCATAGCAAAGTTAGTAAAATATAGTTCTTAAACCAAACCTTTGCCTAATGAGCTTGCACTGAGCTACTAGAAGTAATCTAACATTTCAATTGACCGTTATCACACTTATAGTACTCATTCTTCTTTCCCAGTGCTCCCGGGATGTCAGGGTTCTCATTTGCCATGTTATGAAGATTGATAGAATAATATGTTTGTAATATCCTGAGTTCCTGTAGATAAATTTAAGCAGAAAGTAGTAGTACCATATTAGTTGTTATATTGCTACTCATTTTGCCTCATTTTTAGAATAAGATCGTTGGCGAAAAGCTAAAAGACGGAAAGTAAAATTAAATATGAGCTGCTTCATTAACAGTTCTTAGGTTATTTTGTAGCACTCCCCAATCCTTTATACTTCAGTGTTCTCTGAAGTGCAAAGTGCCTCACATTTTCAGTGATTTTTTTCTTCCCTTCAGAGGAAACAGAAAATATCCTAAATATTGAGAAATCAACACAGTGCCCAAACTCGTTTATTGAGAATTTTGGATTCTGGATCACAGTCTTCCTCTTCACTTCCTGTCTTCTGAAATACATCTACTTTTCTCATTAATCCCCATCACCCTCACCTAGACCAAGATGCCATTATTTCTTATCTGAATTAGTCTCTTAACTAATCATGTGAGGTAAGATATAGCACGCGCACACACACACACACACACACACACACACACACACTTCCTGCTTCAAACACTTTTATTGTAGAGAACAGATATCTCTCCATGGGATTGATCTGGTACTTTTTCTTCACCATATTAACTCTTTTTTTATTAATTTTTTTAACATCTTTATTGGAGTATAATTGCTTTACAATGTGTTAGTTTCTGCTTTATAACAAAGTGAGTCAGCTATACATATACATATACATATATCCCCATATCTCTTCCCTCTTGCATCTCCCTCCCTCCCACCCTCCCTATCCCACCCCTCTAGGTGGTCACAAAGCACCGAGCTGATCTCCCTGTGCTATGCAGCTGCTTCCCACTAGCTATCTATTTTACATTTGGTAGTGTATACACACCATATTAACTCTTTATTTTTTTATTTTTTTAAAATTTTTTTGCTGTACGCGGGCCTCTCACTGTTGTGGACTCTACCATTGCGGAGCACAGGCTCCAGACCGCAGGCTCAGCAGCCATGGATCACGGGCCCAGCCGCTCCGTGGCATGTGGGGATCCTTCCCGGACCGGGAACACGAACCCGTGTCCCACAGCATCGGCAGGCAGACATCCCAACCACTGCGCCACCATGGAAGCCCCACCATATAACTCTTGAACATTCCTTCAGATATCAATTCAATCATCTCTTCCTCAGGATTCATTCTCTTACTTTCTGGGTTTTGTCAGTTGATCCTATAGTATTACTTTATGGATTATGTATTTCTCCTTCACAGAATATACTACACTTAATGTTGTTAATATATTAATGTGATAATTTGATTAATGCTAGTCTTACCACAGGACTATAAGATGCCTAAATAGAATAACTGATTATTTTAAAAGAATTTCATCTCCATCAATTAGCTCACATATTTTTGTGTTGATATCAGTTTTTGTTCTTCTAAGATGAATACCCAGGAGTGTGATTGATGAGCCCTAACCTAAGTGTTGAGTATACTTGAGTGCAATAGTATTGTATTATGAAGCTTTTTGATATCTTCAGGGATATAGTGATATACCCTGTTTCATTCCTGATATTAGTAATTTGTTTCTTCTGTCTTTTTTTTTCGTGTGTCAGTCTTGCTAGATGTTTGTCAATTTTATTGATGCTTTCAAAGAACCAGCTTTTTGTTTCATTAATTTTTCTCTGTAGTATTTTTCTCTTTTCAGTTTATTAATTTCTATTCTTATCTTTATTGTTTCCTTTCTCCTGCTTGCTTTGGGTTTATTGTGCTCTTCTTTTTCTAGTTTCCTGAGGTGTGAGCTTGTATTATTATTTTTATTTTCCCCTTTTAAAAAATGTATGTATTCAGTGCTATTAATTTCTCTTCCAGCACTGCATTAGCTGCACCTAATACATTTTAATATGATGCATTCTCATTTGTATTTAGTTTAATATATTTTTAAATTTCCCTTGACAATTCCTCATGACAATGTTTTATTAACATTGTATATTTAGTTTCTAGAAGATTTTTCTGTCATCTTTCTGTTATTTGATTTCTAGTCCTTTTCCCATTTTGATCAAAGAATACTTTCCACATTATTTATTTATCTTACTTCTGTTGATATTTGTTTTAAGGCAAGAGATTTGGACTGTCTTAACAAATGTTCCTTAGAAACTTGAAAAGAACATGCATTCTGCTATTGTTAGGTGGAGTGTTGTAATTGAAAATAGATACTATTGGTTGATAATGTTGAGTTTTTCTATTTCTTGATGATTTTTATCTATATACTATGAATTGACTGATCATTCTACCAACTGTTGAGGAAAATGCTAAGTAATTCTCAAATTATAATCGTGGATGTTTTATATATTTTTTTCATTTCTAGAAGGTTTGTTTCTGTATATAAACAGTTCTGTTGTTTCATGCATATGCATTTAGGATTATTATGTCTTCTCACTGGACTTTTATTATTATGTAATATCCCTCTTTGTGGTAATTCTCTTCGCTCTTAATTTTGATTTTAATGTAGATACTCCTGCTTTTCTTGATTATCACATACATGTTAAATCTTTCCATTATTTTACTAAACTTACCCCTATTATATTTGAAATGTGTTTCTTGTAGACAGCTTATAATTGAGACAGGTTCTTCTTTTATGTACTCGTCAATCTCTGTCTCATAAGAAGTATATTTAATGTGTTTGCATTCAATATTACCAATGATATTTTAAAATTTTGTATAGCTGGTATTTTCTGTGTTATTTTCTGTATTCTGTTTGTACTCTGTTTTTTGTTGTTTCTCTGCTACTCCCTGAGTGTTACTAAACATTCCAGATTGCATTTTGAAGTATCGATAGTGTTTTTTAGTATGTATCTTTGTATATCTTTGCTAGTCATTGGTATAGGTATCATGGTCTACTGGTGTTCCGTGTTACCAGTGAAATGTATAAAATGTAACTCACTTTAGGTCCCTTTACCCTCTCCCATTATACTAATATTTTCTCAAATATTTCCTCTACATATACTGGAAACTACATTAAACAATGTTATAATTTTTGCCTTCAAATGCTGAGTATAATTTAGAACACTCAAGAGAAAATCTATTGTATGCACTCAGAGTTTTACTCTGTTGTAGTTTCTTCCTTCATAGTGCTCCAATATTCCTTCTTCTATTATGTATTTTCTTTTTAGAAAACTTGCTTTAGCCATTCTTTTAGGGTTGTTTCTGGCAACAGTCCTCAATTATCCTTCGTCTAAGAACTGCTTGATTTCTGTTTTTTCAATACCACTAGAAAAAAAATGTCATGTCCCCGTTATCCGTGTTTTCTGATGAGAAATCTGATGTCTATTGACTGACTAGTTTTCTCTTACAGTTTTCCGTAGCTTGATTATGGTGTGCCTTAGTGAGGATTTTTTTTTTTTTTGGCTTTATCCTGTTGGAATTTCCCTCAGTTTCATGACGATGTAGGTGTATGTTTTTTGCCATACCTCATATAAGTGGAATCATGCAGTATTTGTCCTCTGTGACTGACTTATTTTCATTTAGCACGATGTCTCTCCAGGTCCATCCCATGCTACTGAATGCGTTCAGTACATTTAGCTCATTTTTCTTTGGTCATTTTCTGGTAACAAAACACAAACTTTAATGGATTGTAAGTCAAATTAAGGATGATCATTGTTGTGTTGTGAGATGCTCAAATGTAAAAGCATGGGTTATACACTATCTTTCAAACTTATACTCACAATCAAGATTTTGGCAAAAATTAATTGGAAAGAAACCTCATCTATTTTTAAGATGAACTGTGTCCTCACTACTGACAGTATGATTAATGAGAAATGCTGTACTTTATCTCATTGCCTAATTTTTAGAGAAAAATAACCTAGTTTAGGTATGGCTTTTGGTTTAAGATTTGAATATTAAGCACACTCTCATGCGTATGGACTTTGATTGTCAAAAAGAAATTTAGTTTTTCTTTTTAAATTTTAATTTATTTTTGCCTTCGTTGGGTCTTTGTTGCTGTGTGTGAGCTTTCTCTAGTTGTGGCGAGCGGGGGCTACTCTTCATTGCAGTGCAGTGGCTTCTCTTGTGGAGCATGGGCTCTAGGCACACGGGTTTCAATAGTCTTGGCACCCGGGCTCAGTAGTTGTGGTTCGTGGCCTCTAGAGTGCAGGCTCAGTAGTTGTGGCACCATGGGCTTAGCTGCTCCGCGGCGTGTGGGATCTTCCCAGACCAGGGCTCAAACCCGTATGCTCTCAATTGGCAGGTGAATTCTTAACCACTGTGCCACCAGGGAAGCCTGGAAATTTAGTTTGTTGGATTTATGAGTTTAAGGTAGAAGTTTACATGGTTGGAATAACTGGGAAGTGACTGCTTCATACTTTAAAAAATTACATCTTTCAGGAGGTCCTGTCTGTTATAGGTGAAGACTATATATTAAGCTTTGAATACAGTGAACTAGAAACTTTAGAAGGAAACATTTCTATCACTTTTCTGTGTGATATACTTCACGTATTTATAGCAAACCCCAGTTACTGATGTTGCAAATTGGTTCTAAAAGTGTCTCTTGGGGGACCTTGAAGATGGCGGAAGAGTAAGACGCGGAGATCGCCTTCCTCCCCACGGATACACCAGAAATACATCCACACGTGGAACAACTCCTATAGAACTCCTACTGAAGGCTGGCAGAAGACCTCAGACCTCCCAAAAGGCAAGAAACTCCCCACGTAACTGGGTAGGGCAAAAGAAAAAAACAGAGACAAAAGAATAAGGACGGCACCTGCACCAGTGGGAGGGAGCTGTGAAGGAGGAAAAGTTTCCACACACTAGGAAGCCCCTCCGCGGGCGGAGACTGCGGGAGGCAGAGGGGGGAGTTTCGGGACCGCGGAGTAGTGCACAGCGACGGGTGCGGAGGGCAAAGCGGGGAGATTCCTGCACAGAAGATCGGTGCCGACCAGCACTCACCAACCCGAGAGGCTTGCTGCTCACCCACCGGGGCGGGCGGGGCTGCGAGCTGAGGCTAGGGTTTTGGTTTTGGACGGAGCTCAGGGAGAGGACTGGGGTTGGCGGCTTGAACATAGCCTGAAGGGGTTAGTGCACCACGACTAGCCGGGAGGGAGTTCGGGGAAAAGCCTGCACCGGCCGAAGAGGCAAGAGACTTTTTCTTCCCTCTTTGTCTCCTGGTGCGCGAGGAGAGGGGTCTAAGAGCGCTGCTTAAAGGAACTCCAGAGACGGGCGCGAGCCGCGGCTAAAAGCGCGAACCCCAGAGACGGGCGCGAGCCGCGGCTGAGGGCGCGAGCCCCCGAGACGGGCGCGAGCCGCGGCTGAAAGCACAAACCCCAGAGACGGGCGCGAGCCGCGGCTGAGGGCGCAAGCCCCCGAGACGGGCGCAAGCCGCGGCTGAAAGCGCAAACCCCAGAGACGGGCGCGAGCCGCGGCTAAAACCGCGGACCCCAGAGACGGGCGGGAGACGCTAAGGCTGCTGCTGCCGCCACCAAGGGGCCTGTGTGCGAGCACAGGTCACTCTCCACACCCCTCTTCCGCGGAGCCTGTGCAGCCCGCCACTGCCAGGTTCCCGGGATCCAGGGACAACTTCCCCGGGACAGCGCACGGCGGGCCTCAGGCTGGTGCAACGTCACGCCGGCCTCTGCCGCAACGTCACGCTGCCTCTGCCGCCGCAGGCCGGCCCCGCACGCAGTGCCCCTCCTTCCCCCATCCCCCAACCCCCGGCCTGAGTGAGCCGGAGGCCCCGAATCAGCGGCTCCTTTAACCCCGTCCTGTCTGAGCGAAAAAAACAGACGCCCTCCAGCGACCTACACGCAGAGGCAGGGCCAAATCCAAAGCTGAGCTCCTGTGAGCTGTGAAAACAAAGAAGAGAAAGGGAAATCTCTCCCAGCAGCCACAGAAGCAGCGGATTAAAGCTCCACAATCAACTTGATATACCCTGCATCTGTGGAATACCTGAATAGACAAGGAATGATCCCAAATTGAAGAGGTGGAATTTAGGAGCGAAATCTATGATTTTTTTCCCTTTTCCTCTTTTTGTGAAGGTGTACGTGTATGCTCCTGTGTGACATCTAGTCTGTATACTCTAGCTTCCACCATTTGTCCTAGGGCTCTATCCGTCCATGACTTTTTTTTTAAAAATTCTTTTTCTTAATAATTAAGTTTAATTGTAATAACTTTATTATACTTTACCTTCGTTCTTTCTTTCTTTCCTTCCTTCCCTCCCTCCTTTAGACAACGAATCACCCCAAATTGAGGAGGTGGTCTCAGGGAGCAGGATTTATGATTTTTCCCCCTTTACCTCTTTTGTGAAGGTGTATGTGTATGCTTCTGTGTAAGATTTTCTCTGTATAGCTTTGCTTCCAACATTTGTCCTAAGGTTCTATCCGTCCCTTTTTTTTTTTTTTTCTAAATATTTTTTAATTCAATAACTATATTATACTTTATTTTATTTTTACTGTATCATCTTTCTTTCTGTCTTTTTTCCTTCTTTCCCTCCTTCCTTCCTTCCTCCCTCCCTCCCTCCCTCCCTCCTTTCTTTCCTTCTTTGCTTCTTTCTTCCTTCCTTCCTTTCCTCCTTTCCTTCTTTCTTTACTCATACTTCTACTAATTCTCCCTACTTTTTCTCCCTTTTATTCTGAGCTGTGTGGATGAAAGGCTCTTGGTGCTCCAGCCAGGAGTCAGGGCTCTGCCTCTGAGGTAGGAGAGCCAACTTCAGGACACTGGTCAACAAGAGACCTCCCAGCTCCACATAATATTAAACGGTGGAAATATCCCAGAGACCTCCATCTTAACACCAGCACCCAGCTTCACTCAACGACCAGCAAGCCACAGTGCTGGACAACCTATGCCAAACAACTAGCAAAACAGGAACACAACCCCACCCTTTAGCAGAGAGGCTGCCTAAAATCATAATAAGGCCACAGACACCCCAAAACACACCACCAGACGTGAACCTGCCCACTAGAGAGACAAGATCCAGCCTCATCCAGCACAACACAGGCACTAGTCCCCTCCACCAGGAAGCCTACACAACCCACTGAAACAACCTTAGCCACTGGAGACAGACATCAAAAACAACGGGAACTACGAAAGTGCAGCCTGCAAAAAGGAGACCCCAAACACAGTAAGATAAGCAAAATGAGAAGACAGAAAAACACACAGCAGATGAAGGAGCAGGATAAAAACCCACCAGACCTAACAAATGAAGAGGAAATAGGCAATCTACCTGAAAAAGAATTCAGAATAATGATAGTAAGGATGATCCGAAATCTTGGAAGTAGAATGGACAAAATGCAAGAAACAGTTAACAAGGACCTACAAGAACTAAAGATGAAACAAGCAACGATGAACAATGCAATAAATGAAATTAAAATCACTCTAGATAGGATCAATAGCAGAATAACTGAGGCAGAAGAACGGATAAGTGACCTGGAAGATAAAGTAGTGGAAATAACTACTGCAGAGCAGAATAAAGAAAAAAGAATGAAAAGAACTGAGGACAGTCTCAGAGACCTCTGGGACAACATGAAACGCACCAACATTCGAATTATAGGGGTTCCAGAAGAAGAAGAAAGAAAGAAAGGGACTGAGAAAATATTTGAAGAGATCATAGTTGAAAACTTCCCTAATATGGGAAAGGAAATAGTTAATCAAGTCCAGGAAGCACAGAGGGTCCCATACAGGATAAATACAAGGAGAAACACGCCAAGACACATATTAATCAAACTGTCAAAAATTAAATACAAAGAAAGCATATTAAAAGCAGCAAGGGAAAAACAACAAATAACACACAAGGGAATCCCCATAAGGTTAACAGCTGATCTCTCAGCAGAAACCCTACAAGCCAGAAGGGAGTGGCAGGACATACTGAAAGTGATGAAGGAGAATAGCCTGAAACCAAGACTACTCTACCCAGCAAGGATCTCATTCACATTTGATGGAGAAATTAAAACCTTTACAGACAAGCAAAAGCTGAGAGAGTTCAGCACCACCAAACCAGCTTTACAACAAATGCTAAAGGAACTTCTCTAGACACGAAACACAAGAGAAGGAAATGACCTATAGTAGCGAACCCAAAACAATATATAAAATGGAAATAGGAACATACATATCAATAATTACCTTAAATGTAAATGGACTAAATGCTCCCACCAAAAGACACAGATTGGCTGAATGGATACAAAAACAAGACCCTTATATATGCTGTCTACAAGAGACCCACTTCAGAACTAGAGACACATACAGACTGAAAGTAAGGGGATGGAAAAAGATATTCCATGCAAATGGAAACCAAAAGAAAGCTGGAGTAGCAATTCTCATATCAGACAAAATAGACTTTAAAATAAGGACTATTAAAAGGGACAAAGAAGGACACTACATAATGATCAAGGGATCGATCCAAGAAGAAGATATAACAATTGTAAATATTTATGCACCCAACATAGGAGCACCTCAATACATAAGGCAAATACTAACAACCATAAAAGGGGAGATCAACAGTAACACATTCATAGTAGGGGACTTTAACACCCCACTTTCACCCATGGACAGATCATCCAAATGAAAATAAATAAGGAAACACAAGCTTTAAATGATACATTAAACAAGATGGACTTAATTGATATTTATAGGACACTCCATCCAAAAACAACAGAATACACATTTTTCTCAAGTGCTCATGGAACATTCTCCAGGATAGATCATATCTTGGGTCACAAATCAAGCCTGGTAAATTTAAGAAAACTGAAATTGTATCAAGTATCTTTTCCGACCACAACGCCATGAGACTAGATATCAATTACAGGAAAAGATCTGTAAAAAATACAAACACATGGAGGCTAAACAATACACTACTTAATAATGAAGTGATCACTGAAGAAATCAAAGAGGAAATAAAAAATACCTAGAAACAAATGACAATGGAGACACAACGACCCAAAACCTATGGGATGCAGCAAAAGCAGTTCTAAGGGGGAAGTTTATAGCAATACAAGCCCACCTTAAGAAGCAGGAAACATCTCGAATAAACAACCTAACCTTGCACCTCAAGCAATTAGAGAAAGAAGAACAAAAAAACCCCAAAGCTAGCAGAAGGAAAGAAATCATAAAAATCAGATCAGAAATAAATGAAAAAGAAATGAAGGAAACAATAGCAAAGATCAATAAAACTAAAAGCTGGTTCTTTGAGAAGATAAACAAAATAGATAAACCACTAGCCAGACTCATCAAGAAAAAAAGGGAGAAGACTCAAATCAATAGAATTAGAAATGAAAAAGGAGAAGTAACAACTGACACTGCAGAAATAAAAAAAATCATGAGAGATTACTACAAGCAACTCTATGCCAATAAAATGGACAATCTGGAAGAAATGGACAAATTCTTAGAAATGCACAACCTGCCAAGACTGAATCAGGAAGAAATAGAAAATATGAACAGACCAATCACAAGCACTGAAATTGAAACTGTGATTAAAAACCTTCCAACAAACAAAAGCCCAGGACCAGATGGCTTCACAGGTGAATTCTATCAAACGTTTAGAGAAGAGCTAACACCTATCCTTCTCAAACTCTTCCAAAATATAGCAGAGGGAGGAACACTCCCAAATTCCTTCTACGAAGCCACCATCACCTTGATACCAAAACCAGACAAGGATGTCACAAAGAAAGAAAACTACAGGCCAATATCACTGATGAACATAGATGCAAAAATCCTCAACAAAATACTAGCAAACAGAATCCAACAGCACATTAAAAGGATCATACACCATGATCAAGTGGGGTTTATTCCAGGAATGCAAGGATTCTTCAATATACGCAAATCTATCAATGTGATAAACTATATTAACAAATTGAAGGAGAAAAACCATATGATCATCTCAATAGATGCAGAGAAAGCTTTCGACAAAATTCAACACCCATTTATGATAAAAACCCTCCAGAAAGTAGGCATAGAGGGAACTTTCCTAAACATAATAAAAGCCATATATGACAAGCCCACAGCAAACATCATCCTCAATGGTGAAAAACTGAAAGCATTTCCACTAAGATCAGGAACAAGACAAGGTTGCCCACTCTCACCACTCTTATTCAACATAGTTTTGGAAGTTTTAGCCACAGCAATCAGAGAAGAAAAGGAAATAAAAGGAATCCAAATTGGACAAGAAGAAGTAAAGCTGTCACTGTTTGCAGATGACATGATACTATACATAGAGAATCCTAAAGATGCTACCAGAAAACTACTAGAGCTAATCAATGAATTTGGTAAAGTAGCAGGATACAAAATTAATGCACAGAAATCTCTGGCATTCCTATATACTAATGATGAAAAATCTGAAAGTGAAATCAAGAAAACACTCCCATTTACCATTGCAACAAAAAGAATAAAATATCTAGGAATAAACCTACCTAAGGATACGAAAGACCTGTATGCAGAAAATTATAAGACACTGATGAAAGAAATTAAAGATGATACAAATAGATGGAGAGATATACCATGTTCTTGGATGGGAAGAATCAACATTGTGAAAATGACTCTACTACCCAAAGCAATCTACAGATTCAATGCAATCCCTATCAAACTACCACTGGCATTTTTCACAGAACTAGAACAAAAAATTTCGCAATTTGTATGGAAACACAAAAGACCCCGAATAGCCAAAGCAATCTTGAGAACGAAAAAAGGAGCTGGAGGAATCAGGCTCCCTGACTTCAGACTATATTACAAAGCAACAGTAATCAAGACAGTATGGTACTGGCACAAAAACAGAAAGACAGATCAGTGGAACAGGATAGAAAGCCCAGAGATAAACCCACGCACATATGGACACCTTATCTTTGATAAAGGAGGCAGGAATGTACAGTGGAGAAAGGACAGCCTCTTCAATAAATGGTGCTGGGAAAACTGGACAGGTACATGTAAAAGTATGAGATTAGATCACTCCCTAACACCATACACAAAAATAAGCTCAAAATGGATTAAAGACCTAAATGTAAGGCCAGAAACTATCAAACTCTTAGAAGAAAACATAGGAAGAACACTCTATGACATAAATCACAGCAAGATCCTTTCTGACCCACCTCCTAGAGTAATGGAAATAAAAACAAAAATAAACAAATGGGACCTAATGAAACTTCAAAGCTTTTGCACAGCAAAGGAAACCATAACCAAGACCAAAAGACAACCCTCAGAATGGGAGAAAACATTTGCAAATGAAGCAACTGACAAAGGATTAATCTCCAAAATTTACAAGCAGCTCATGCAGCTCAATAACAAAAAACAAACAACCCCATCCAAAAATGGGCAGAAGACCTAAATAGACATTTCTCCAAAGAAGATATACAGAATGCCAACAAACACATGAAAGAATGCTCAACATCATTAATCATTAGAGAAATGCAAATCAAAACTACAATGAGATATCATCTCACACCAGTCAGAATGGCCATCATCAAAAAATCTAGAAACAATAAATGCTGGAGAGGGTGTGGAGAAAAGGGGACACTCTTGCACTGCTGGTGGGAATGTGAATTGGTTCAGCCACTGTGGAGAACAGTATGGAGGTTCCTTAAAAAACTACAAATAGAATTACCATATGACCCAGCAATCCCACTACTTGGCATATACCCTGAGAAAACCAAAATTCAAAGAGAGTCATGTACCAAAATGTTCATTGCAGCTCTATTTACAATAGCCAGGACATGGAAACAACCTAAGCGCCCATCATCGATGAATGGATAAAGAAGATGTGGCACATATACACAATGGAATATTACTCAGCCTTAAAAAGAAATGAAATTGAGCTATTTGTAATGAGATGGATAGACCTAGAATCTGTCATACAGAGTGAAGTAAGTCAGAAAGACAAAGACAATACCGTATGCTAACACATATATATGGAATTTAAGGGAAAAAAATGTCATGAAGAACCTAGGGGTAAGATAGGAATAAAGACGCAGACCTACTGGAGAACGGACTTAAGGATATGGGGAGGGGGAAGGGTGAGTTTTGACAGGGCGAGAGAGAGTCATGGACATATACACACTAACAAACGTAGTAAGGTAGATAGCTGGGGGGAAGCAGCCGCAAGGCACAGGGATATTAGCTCGGTGCTTTGTGACAGCCTGGAAGGGTGGGATGGGGAGAGTGGGAGGGAGGGAGACGCAAGAGGGAAGACATATGGGAACATATGTATATGTATAGCTGATTCACTTTGTTGTAAAGCAGAAACTAACACACCATTGTAAAGCAATTATACCCCAATAAAGATGTTTAAAAAAAATAAATAAATAAAAGTGTCTCTTCACTGTTTCAAATTGATGAAGCACTCAAGCCCCAGGTTCTTGAAAATTATTTGAAGGAAAACTCAGCTCTCATTTATTCTGTCTCAAGATGAATTAAGGCAATGTTTCCTTTATGTCATGATTGAGAATCCTATTTATAGGCATGTCCTATTATATCTTTGTGAAAACACCTCATAGGAGAATTTTAGGAATTCCTTTGATTTAGTTTTCAAGGATCAGTTCTAGAAAGGTACTTTGGAAAATTATAGTGTATATCTCTTTGCTTACTCCAGAGGAAGTGAGTAGATTATATGGATCATTATATCTTTATTTCCATCTAAATCCAGTGATGGAGTTCATTTCTCCATTTCCAGCTCTGAAGACAAATCATTTTACAAAGCTTGAAATGTAAATGCCTGGGGTCTCACCAGTTGTGCCTTATTCTTCATGTTATTGTATTGGCCAGATAGTGGCAAGAAACTAGATGTTACCAAATCACTTCCGGTTGCTTGTCGCTCGAAAAATCAGTACTCGAGAAAGAGACAAATGTTGGTAGAAGCGAAAGGTACTTTTAATCAGAATGCTGGCAATCTGGGGAGATGGTGGACTCAGTGTCCCCAGAAACCACCTCCAAAGATACTGCTCAGCTATGAAAATTTTAAAGGGAAGAGGGGAAGTAATCTTAGTTAATCATTGAGATGGGGGTCAGAGTCCCCCACTGCACGAAGGCTCCTCGACTTCTTATGATCTTCCTCTAGGTGTTACCTTGTTCACACAGTTTGGCCACACAGTTTATTGCGAGATTACTGAAGGGGAAGCTAGGGAATGGATCTGGTCATCTGTTAATTACTTATTCTTCATTTCTACTTCTTTGATCTACAGAAAGAACTGACAAGTTAGGCAAGGTATTGTGTGATTACAAGATTTGAAAGGTGTGCTAGAGCCGGAGATGAGTAGAGCATGGGGGTGCCTGTTTTAAGGTTAGTGACAAGACAAAAAGGTGCCTCCTACTGAGAGCTCTTCCCTGCAAAAAGCTTTTTCCTGCCAAAAGCTGTTTACATAGACACACATGAAGATTGACATCAAATGACCAAAATAAACAAATAGTAAGAATGAAATACATTAAAACTTGTAATATAAACATTTCTTACTTTAGCTAAATTTTCCTGGAAATATGTAATATATTTGAAATTTTGAATCACATAAATGAGAAGTTTATCATTTGGAAAATATCATGGTTTATTTACATAACCATGTCATGTTTTAAAAATACAGAAGAAACACCACTCATTTAGTTTTTAACAGAGAAGACTCAGTCACAAGGTTCATATTCATAATGAGTTTTGTCTTCATATTGAGAGGACAATCTAAGAAATTTCTGTCTAAATTTGTGTTTCATCTCCCCTTTCTTGGCTCAGTTTTTGCTACTTTTCCTTCTAATTATCCACTCTCCTTTCCTTTTTGATTTCTCTGCAATTCCATTTCTCTTTAATTTCCTCTTCTAGTCACTTAACATTTTCTATTATCCTTCACATTCATTCAGTGGTTTAATTACCATTCATTATATAAGCTTATCAGGAAGTTGAGGAAACTAGTAATTTTTGCAACCTAAAAAAACTTTTGGATTTACTGAATTACATCTGAGTTAAAGTTTCTCTTGTTATGTGAATGAATATAACTCATCTCCCTTGGTGAAAGTACTGCTATCAAAAAGAAATTAATTTTACCTAGGTGCAAGCTAATGTTTCGAAAATGAATTACTTCCTTATATTGTGAAATATGGAATATGAAAATAAAATATAATGTATGAATAGAGGATATATATTTATGCATATATGGAAATGGTAATTATGTTATATACACATTTTTGTGAGTGAATAAACAAAATATTCATAACAATGTAGGATCTCTTTACACATAATATCCAAATATATTTTTTAGTATATTCATTATTAGTTTACTACCTCTATATTGTCATTTGTCTAAAAAGATGAGAAATCTTTTTGAATAACTGATGGACAAATGGAATTCCTCAAAAGAAATAACTGAATTATTTTCAGTGAGAATGGGAGCATGATTATTAGATCATTTTGATGTCTAATTCAACATATACCTTTATTTACAAACTAAGGAGTAAATTTAAGTTATAAAGAGCTATAAATACAAATTATATTTATAAAGTATGAAGCATTATAAGATATGTTAATTTTTTGCCAAATGTGTACCTCAGAATCAACTGAAGACTTAATATGACCATCTCGCCTCTCAACCAAATTTAATTCCATTTGAGTCTGTCCCAGTTAGGTTTCAAGCATTGTGTTTTATAAGACTTTACCAGGGAATTTGTTGAATTTTACTAGCCAGTTACTATTGACTTTAAGAAAAACAGGAGCTCACACATGGAACAGCAAGTATTTTGTTTCTACTCCCACATACCTTGGAATCTCTTCTGTAAAAGAAAACAATTGATACCTGCTATTTCTAATATGGCTATTATTATGAAAAAATACAATATTGGACATGAATAAAACTATATATGGGCTAGGGAAATACTATATAAATTTAGACTTTACTATTTTAAAAAATTCAAGGAATGGATATTGTGAATAATTTATAAATTTCACAGAAAAAATGCTGCATGTTTAGCTCTATAATGTGTACATTTATATAAGTATGATTATATTATATAAATTTTTTTCATGAATATATATATTATGTATACAATATACTAACTTTCATAAATTTGATGGCAGATATATCAAATTTCCCATAATACCTGAAATCATATTTGCCTTCATGTAGAAGAAAAGAGCTTTGTGTATACTCAGGAAGTTGTAAAGAAAAGGAGATATGTTTTCAAGATAAACAGATACAAGCAGGGAAAGAATGAAAGAAGAATGTATTTAGAGAGTAAAATATATCTAGGGTAATTTATCTTTTTCTGTTGTTTCTATCATATATTTTTCTAGTTATTTTAGGAAAAGTAATCATAAGTATTAATTAAACTATATTCATCTTTTCTTTGGGTATTTATTTTACAAACTTTTTTCTTCTCACAGTCCATGTTCCTTACTTCTCCTATTTCTTACCAGGTACTGGGCTCACTTTTTCCCTTTCTCTGCCTTTTAAAATGTAATTTATTGTATCTTGAGGACAAAATTGTTTCTGTAGCAGTATACCTCCAGTTTCATAATGAAAATCAATTTGAAAAAATAACACACTATCTGAAAATTTCCTCTACAGTTTTTAAAAGAATATTTATACTAATATTTTCATGATATTAAAAGGTTTTGTTATTAAGACACTTTTCAGAAATGCAATATAAAATATTTAATCACTCTATAGTATTTTGTCAACTGCTGAAAAAACAATCTAATGCATAGGGGTCTGGAAAAAGTAATCATATTGATCTTTATTTACATACTGATGTAACCTACTGTACTAGTTTGCTAGGGCTGCCAAAACAAAATACCACAGACTGTATGGCTGAAACAACAGAAGTGTATTTTCTAACAGTTCTGGAGGCTAGAAGTCCAAGTTCAAGTTGACTGCAGATTTGGGTTCGTCTGAGGCCTCTTTCCTTGGCTTGCAGATGGCTGTCTTCTCACTGTGTCCTCACACGTTCTGTGTATTGTCTGTGTCTAATCTATTCTTCTTATGAGGACACCAGTCATACTGGTTTAGGGCTCAACCATATGACCTCATTTTACCTTATTTACCTCTTTAAAAACCCTGTCTCCCAAATATAGTCACAGTCTAAGGTACAGGGTGTTATATGAAATTTTTTTTTGGGGGGGTGCACACAGTTCAGCTTGCTCTACATTCATAAATACAAACAGGTATAAACCAGACTTTAGCTAATAAGATTTTAAATATAAATTTTTAAAATTCTGTGTATTATCAGCGAGTAAAAAACATTACCTTAATGCTAATAATCATCTCTTGAGGACAGCAATTGTGTTTTCTCCCCAAATTTGTCAGTGACTTCTTTCATATTTTTTGACATATATGAAGTTTTCAATAAATGATGGTTTGAGCTCATTGGTAGAATATGTAAATGAATAAATGAATGAATCACCCTCTGAGGTGAAAAATGAAAAGTGCAGAAATTGTAGTAATTTTACAGTGCTATTACAGTCAATGTACTAATGTCTATATTAATAAATGCACCAGTAAATGGTAGGATTATTTTAATCTTTCTACCAATAAAAACCTGGTTCAAATTTACTTCCTTCAAGAATCTGTCAGTCCTGCTCTGACTATTCTATTCTCACTGCACTAAGTTAGCACTTGTGAACTGAGCTTAAAACACATTTTCTCACATCTGCTGGCATGCTATGTAAAGAAAATACTGAAATCTAGGTGTGGATATGTTTTATCTGTGCAAATTAAGTTGTATGGTCATCAAGGCCACAGGCTACACTTTTAATTTCCCCCATATAACACCTAAATAGATTTTCTATACACATTAGTAATCCAATAAATTTCCTGCTAACTAATGCATCATCCATTCCTCAGCCCCCAGTTGATATTTTTTGTCTTTTGCTGCCTGCAAGTTGAAGTGTACATTTCAATTAGAGCTCCACTTACTGCAAAGACAGATTTGTCACAGAAACCAGAGTGAGCAATTTGTCACGTTGTTTTCATGAAGCCATAAAATAGTATTTCAGACTCAAAGTGATATTTGGGGATTACTATGCCACATCCTGAAATTTATAAAATGAAATATATGTATGCATAACGGATGAAGTACATTTCAGAAATGAAAATGATTGCCATACACAAAGTTTGTAAATCAATTTGTGAAGCACTTCAGGATGAAAGGAACTATACAATAAATATAGGCTGTGGAAGGATGCATATTTGTTGTGTAAATACAGTCTTCTCTGCCTTATAATTTTTTAACCCCTTAACAGTCTCCAAGACAAATTGTAAAATCTTCTTTCTTTGATATAATTTGAACACATTTTTTTGATAGAAAATGATTCTTGACATGGCCCTAATTTCCTGACTTTTACTTCCGGTTTCACCTCACATAACCATGATTTGAGTTAACTACATAGCTTGTCTTCAGAGTTTCTTCTTATCAAATACTGGTTCTTATTTACAGACTTTTAATTTAAACCCCCATGGTTTGACCTTACCTCAAAAAGTAGGATTTGTTTGTTTGTTTTGGCCAAGCCACAAGCCTTATGGGATTTTAGTTCCCTGACCAGGGATCAAACCCGTGTCCTCGGCAGTGAGAGCGCAGTGTCCTAACCACTGGACCACCAGGGAATGCCCAACAAGTAGTTTTTATTTTCCCTGTTTCACACATGAAGAAATTAAATATATATATATAATATATAATATTTATACACATATATGTATATATAATATATACATATGTTCATACATAGGTATATATAAAAACCTAAAAATTAAAGTAACTTACGTTTAGAATTTTCTGTTTATATTTAAAAGTACAAAACTTACTGAGCAATGATTTCTCCAAAAATTGTCTGTGAAATGTATCTGTAAAGGCGAAATGAGTGATATAAGGTATAGTGTTTCAAATAGCACAAATATGTATTTATTTATAAACAGGCTTACTCAGTAAAATGTTCCATTAGAGTGTTTAGAGATTACTAACAAAATATGTCCAAGATAGTGTGGGGTACAATTATGATATCCTGGCAAATATACCTGTTTATATTTTGCCAATGATAATGACCAAATATTCATAAAAGTAAAAATGAAAATGCATCAAACATGCATATACACACTGATTTGATAACCCATTTTTAATTTTTTGCTGTAATTTTCTCTGAATCATTTATAGATCAAAAATATATTCATCATAAAATATCTGAGCATGAACCACCAGAAAATAACAACAGATTGCCAAACAACACTTAACAATTTAAAAATAATTCCCAAACATTATTCGGTGCCCAGTGAATATTCGAATGTCCTCAATTATTCACAAAATATACCTTTTTTTATTCCCAAGCAGGCTAGAATCAAAGACCACAGTTTACACTTGATTATCTATTAGCTTTACACAAAATTCAATATATATTTATGTTAAAAACTCTCAGCAAAGTAGTAATGGAAGGAAACTTCCTCAATCTCATAAAGTGTGTCTACAAAATAGCTACAGCTAACGTCATACTTATTATAAGAAACTAAATATTTTCCACCTAAGATCTAATAAGACAGAGATGTCCTCTCTTACCATTCCTATGCAACATTGTAATGGAAAACCCAGCTGGTACAATAAATCATAAAGAAAGAAGTGGGATACAAATTAGAAAGGAATAAATAAAACTGTCCTTATTTGAAAATGATGTGGTTGTCCATAGAGAAAATGCCAAAGAATTTACAAACAACGAACTCCTGGAACACATAAAATGAGCTTAACTAAGTCATGGAATAAAAGGTCAATGTAGGACATTCAATTTTGTTGATATACACTATTAATAAACTATCAGAATTTGAAAGTTAAATGAATACAACAGCACCAAAAAAATGAAAGAAGTTGTTTATAAATCTGCTTCCTAAAGTAAAGGAAATAAAAGCAAAAATAAACAAATGGGACCTAATTAAGCTTAAAAGCTTTTGCACAGCAAAGGAAATCATTGACAAAACAAAAAGACAACCTACGAACTGGGAGAAAATATTTGCAAATTATATGACTGATAAGGGATGAATATCCAATATATATAAACAGCTCATACAACTCAATATCAAAAAATAAAAATTTACTTCTACATACATTGCAAGACCACAAATCAATATTATAATTTTTGCATTGAATAGTAATATGTATTTTAAATAAATTAGAGGAAAAATAGTATTTTATATTTATCTACACATTTGTCATTTCCGATATTTATTTGCTTTTGGAAATCTGAGTATCTTTTGGTATTATTTTCCTTCAGCATGAAGAACCTTCCTTGGCATATTTTTTAATGTTAAGTCTGGTGTTGACAAATTGACCTAGTTTCTCTTATCTGGAAGTGTATTTATTATATTTTCATTGTGAGGGATATTCACTCTGGGTATATGGAAATATAATTACAAATTGACAATTTTTGGTTTTGGTTTTTTGTTTTTGGTTTTTTCACTTTAAATATTGTACCAATATATTCTGGATTCCAGGGTTTCTGATGAGTAATCCCTGGCCTAAGACTTTCTTTTCTCCCAGTATTTAGTGGATTGTTTTGTTTCTGGCTGCCTTCAGAGTTTTCTTGTTATTTTTAGTCTTCAGCAGTTTGGCTATGATGTACTTACGTGTGATTTTCTCCGTGGTTATTACGTTTGGATTTCATCGAGCTTCTGTCACTTGTAAATTTATATATGTCATAACACCTGATGCAATGTTCATGTTTTTAACTTTTAAAAAATTTCTCTCCTTTCTATTGATCTCTCTTTAAATTTAATATATTTTTCTTCTCTAAACTAAATTATGTTACTAAGCCCATCTAACACTTTTTATTTTTTAAATTTTAGGTGCTGTTTATTTCCAGTTTAATTTGTTCTTTTCATACTTTCTTTTTCTGTGATGAATTTTTTTTTATGTTTAAAGTTATTGTCTTGTGTTTCCAACATCTAGATTATCTCAGGATTAGTCATGTTAATTGCTATTTTTCTTCTTGAATATTGGTCAAATATCCTAGTTCTTTGTACATCAGATAATTTTGGATTTCTTCTTGGATATTGTGAACATTATTTTGTGAGTACTCTGGGTTCTGTTGTATTCTTCTAAAGAGTGTATGTGCTTTATTTTAGCAAACAATTAGCTTGGTTTTGTTCAAACTAGAAACTTTCATACCTTCAGTGGTTACAGCACAGATCTTCATTTAGTTGGCTTCCTGATGCCCAAGGTATATGTGATTCAGGGGTCATCTCAAGACTTGGTCAAAGTTTATACACCAGATGTGGGGCTGCCCTTTCTCTGTGTTTCTCCTTTCTGGAATTGCCCCTCACTGTTCCGTGACCCATGTGCTTTGGATTCCTTTTCTTAGACTTTCCAGTGAGAAAGACCTTCCTATCAGTGATTTACTTTCCCTCACTGTGAATGCAGATGCTCTATAGAGAAAGCCACCAAAATGAGAAACTTAAACTATCTCAGGCAGTTTTTGCAAGTTTCAAATCCCTTTCAAATCTCCCTGTTTTTAATTAACTCGCCAAGGTTTTCCAATTAAAAAAAAGTATATTTTCTGTTTTTCATAGTTATTTTCTGTCTCTTGGTGGGTCATGTTGTTAGATTATTCCTTCCTATCCAAATTGCCACTCAAACAGTAATGTCTCAAATCACATAGCTATCAAAGAACTCTTAATCATCACTTTGTAATAACAGTTTTCAAACTCCAGTGGTTTTTTGAAACCATTAACAATATGATTATTGCCAAGAAAAAAGGATTTTTAATAAGCTCATCAGCTTTGGGAAAAACCTAGGGAGAGAACAATGAACAAGATAATATCACTTATGTATTGTGTATTTAACAACCAATATGCCTATCTTACACTTAGAAACTCAGAACTTTTCCCTGAAATTTACCATCGTGTAAAAAATATGTCTTCTGTGGCCAGTTATTGAAGTTAGTTAAAACAATCAATAATTTTAATTAATTTTGAATGGTAGCTCATATCAAGATTACTTTCAACAAACTATTTAGCCTTAACTTTCAATCTAGTTCAGCAATGCCTGGAAATAAGAGAGAATTTTTACATATTGAAATACTACCAGATGCACTGACTTTCAACATGTACTCAGCACACATATGATGACTGCCCACCAAGTATAAGACAGTATGCTCATCATCAGGGTTATGGTGATGAATGAGGCTGGCAAGATTTCTCTCCTCTTAATATATGCAGTATACTCCAGGATACAGATTATTATAAAATATACACTAATTCAATTATTATATTGCTGTGGAAAATAATGCAAAATTCTCCATGTGTACATGTGTCAAAAGTTTAGAGCTCTGACCAAGTAGGAAGGAAGTAGTCATGAAATATCAGCAGTGAAGACACCCCTATAGTAAAACTGGATGTTAGCTGGCAAGGATAGATAAAGTTGGCTTTGAGGACATGGGAAGCCAGTAAGGGATCAGGTAAAATTGGGGAAGCAGAAATCATAATGATGCTGGGAGGTCATGGTACCAATTCAGATTTTCCCTTAATAAAATTGAAAATTCATCTATAGATTTTAGGCCTGTTTAAATGTACATTTTCATAAGATCTTACTTGTTGAAGAATGTATTGGAAAGAGGAAGGATAGATACAGGAAAAAAAAAACTTGCTATTTCAGGAGAAACTAGAGTGTTTCTACTAAAGGTAAAGGAAAATGGACAGTTTCATGAGATATTTTTAAAGTGAAATTTATAGTATTTTGGCAGTCATTAGTTATTTGGGGGGGAGGGGAAAAAAGACACCAAGATGGATTCCTTTGTACAACTGGATTTTACAACTTTGAATGTTGATGCTCCTTACTAAAATAAGTTATGCTGCAGTAAGACCATGTCCGGGTTCAACATGTACCCTTTGAATTTAAGGTGTCTGCATATCACTTGTGAGATTTGAGTCATCAAGGTATATATGTTGGGAGAATGGAGGCCTAGTACCATCAGGGTATGGATAAATGATTATTAAACTCATGAGTGTTTATGAGGGAAAGAGAATTCTAGGGAAGGAATTGAAAATGACTGACCGAAGACTTGTAATTGAGGTAAAGAAAAGTTTTTTGAGAGAGATTAGTTGATCACAAGCGTCAAATTCTATTGAGAGTCCACTAAACTAAGGTCTGTAAAGTGTCACGGCCATTAAAAAATAAGGGGACTTGTGCTCAAAGACATAATTTTAAGTTCAGAATTCATCCCGGGTCTTGTGAAAAGGCTGATTGTGTTTACTGTTTGCTTTCTTCTCTTTTATAACTAATCGCTATTATTGACACCACAGTATGTTTCTAGGTTAGGAATAAATCAAACAAGTGACGAGTATCATCAAAATTATTTTATTATCTCAAATATTTTTCTCATTAATCAAGACTCTAAACCACTGTAACAACCATTCCCTAAATCGCAGCCTAACAACAACAAAACTAGAAAGGCAAAAAATGAAGACTGGAGATCTTGAATCCTAGTTCCCACTTTTATTCTTACCAAATACGCATATGATTATTTTAAAGACAAAATTAATGTGATAATGCAAAGAGGAAGAGGTATGTGAGATGACTATGAATATCTAAATAGAGTCATTACTTCTATCTCAAGTGATTATGGAAGTATCAAGAACAAGGTAGAATTTAAAATAGCTCATGAAAAATTAGTAAGAATTCTATAATTAAAAATGGAAGTGAGGAAAATCCCCACCAAGAAAGGAACCAAAAACCAAGACTGCAGTGCAAAATGGAGGAAAATATGAATTTTGGTACAGTAAATATTCCATTTTGAGTGTAACCTGTTTCAGAAGAAGTATGAGAAAACAATAAAGAATATGGTTAGACCGTGCATGGTCGGCTCAAATGAGGTGGCTATTGTACCAAGTTGTGATTGGTCTGGAAAACACGTATTTCAGGTGCCCAGTGAGGGAACGAGACATCCACAAGAATTTGGATGGAGCTGTGAGAGAAATTTGCAAAGGGGTGGGTTGAGTCCCATAGAAACAATCACTAAACATTCCAGACTCAAACATCAGTGCAGGTGGAAAAGCTAGAGATTATAGGCAAGTCTGAACACATGGGGCCACCTGGTAAACAAACTAGGACAGCAATTTAGAGTCTGCAGAGCTTTTGTGAAATTTGCCTTCACTGTGACAGAAATTCATAGGGCAGTGAATGGGGACCACCATGTCTGAGGAAGCAGCTGTGTGTGACTACCAAGACGGGTCAAGAATTACCACTTCTTCCTCACTTCTACCTTGCAAATTGCAGGTGTACTTCTCACATTGGCAAGCCACAGGGGAGTAAGATTTCAGAAAACAGATATACCAATCTTCTACAGGAGTGCTAGTGCCAAGTTGACAAAAATCAGGAAACATTAGCATGTGTGTTGTTGGCAGTCCTCACTCAAACCCTTCATGTTATGAATGAGACACTTGGAAGTTATATACGGAAAAGTGAAATGAATAAGCAGAGCTTTAGGGCAGGTAATATGGCAACACATTTTCACCCTTATTTGAAATGTGGAGAACAGAGAATAAGAAACAATTTTCACTTTTAAAAAATGCAAAAAGTGAAACGGGGGTAAAATAAGGAAACTGGAACAGAGTATTCAAAGGCCACTACTAGGAAGCATTGGAAATGTATATTGCACATACTTTTTATTTTTCACACGCAGTTTCTTATCGGATGTTTTATTTTGTGTAAGGCTTATAAGAATATATATATATATATACACATATATATATACAGTAATCTGAACCACTATGACAGTATTTCTGAGTGTATTTGGGACATAACGTGGTGCACAGTCATCAGTACAGTTTAACAAATATTTACAGCTCAGTTTTTCCAGGCTAATGGAAAAATTGAACTCTCCCGCTCTCTTCAGAGTTTGTGGTAACCATGGGAATTATTTTAGTCAACATCATGTAAACAAAAATGTGCTCCTTAAATGCTGAAACTTGAAGGACCAGAGTGCCTTTTACCATATTTTCTGCCCACAGCTGCGGTGATGCAGGAAATCTGTCATATTGATTAGCAGAGTCCCTCTGTTAACCCACATAGGACATAGAACGTAAGCAAGAGAGAAAGTTCTATTTTGCTATTAACCGAGATTGAGCAGTTGTTTGAGTCTACAGTAAAAGTTAGCCCATCCTAACTAATACAGTGATGTTCAAAGAACGGCCGTTGGAGCAAGGTCACCATAATTTTAAGTCCTTTCTCTATACATTTTCGTGTGTGTGACTATAGGAAATTATGTATATTCTCTGAGTCTCAGTTTTCTAAGAATTGTTCTTATGATAATACACATAATATAACCTAATATACACAAAACACTTAGTATAGAAGACATAAAATAAAATGTATCTATTATTAGTAGAAATTGGTCTACAGTATAGCATTAGACTCATTCATTCCTTAAAATTGACTGGGGTGTGGAAGCAAAAGATCATGTAAGGAGTGTAAACATATATTGCACTTCTATGAACAGTGATATATCTTTAGAAATCTGAAATGGGTCTAAGAAAAAAGTCTGTTGTTTCCCTGAAAATTTGGTTTTCCAAAAACAAAGATTAGCATTCCCATTATTCATATTCACTTTTCAAGTAAATCATGGAAATTAAGTGCAACAAAGTAAAATAACTGTTTTCTCTACTAGAGTTGCGATCAGTGCACAGGGCGAGCGGCACTTCATTAATAACACATTGATTCATTAGCATATCAAAGCAGTCTTCCTTTTGCTGTATTTCACCAAATGTCTGAGGTCTTTGATTTGAACTAAATGACATCTGGGCCTGCTGTTACTTCACAAAGGATTAGCTAATGTGGAGAACCTAATCTCTTATCATTTGGGACATTTTGTATTCATTCAAATACTTAGAAAACAAGTCCATAAGTGAATGTTATGCAAGAAATGCTGCAGCTCCAATCTACTTCTTTCATCCTTAAAACAGTGAGTTTTATTATGACCCACTTTAGATGAGGGATTTTTTTTGTCACAAACAATTTCATGGTTAGATACATATTTTATTCAAAATTATATGGAAAATTAAGAAGGAAACACACATTCCATATAGAAAATTCTGCCAGAAAATAACACTGGGACACATCAGCCTAATTCACTAATACCCAGGGATGTATTCATTTGTTCTTTCATTCAGGCAGCATACTGCATCCCAAGAATGGCTAGGAATATGCAGATGACTAGGAAATGGGACCGCCCTTAGTTATTTCATATTCTCTTAGAAATGCCGTCAAGTAAATAAATTATTATAACTTAATATTGCATATGTTCAGTTGAGCCAGATATTGTATGACATGAGTTCTCAGACCAAAGTGGCAGCTTGAGTTGTCTAAAGAAGCTGCACAGATGATTTAACTTGTAAGCTGGATCTTACGTTCAGGCAGAGAAAAAAGAAATGGGAGAGAGTGAGAGAGAGAGAGAAACAGAGAAAGAGAAAATCATATCTGTGGCCAAAGGAGCAGCAAATAAAATGTAAACACATATAAAGAAGAAAACATAAAATATGCTGAAAACTGAAAAATATTTATTTTAATTGAGAAGTTAGGTGCATTTGTTTGACTGAGATTTGAGAAGACAAAAATTCTAGTTTGAAGACCAGGCAAAAAATTATCTTGGATGCCATGCCAAGAATGAACTTTTTGTGTGCGGGCTGAGGAGGGTGGTAATGAGGTAGCAGTAAAATGTTTAAAGTGTTAAAAGTTAGATTAGATAGGATTTTTAGAAAAATCATCTTGTATGAAAACTAGCAAGATTATATGTGCCATTATGGAATAACCAATCATTTCTAATGTATCTATAGAAAAAAGCACCAATATTTAAAAACTTCTAATCAATAAATACAAGCATTACTATCTTAAATAATTAACTTTTATCATGTACGTATGAATAAGTGTTCATAACAAAGAACTTGGAATTGGTATATCAAAAATTTAACCTTGAGTATTTTCAATGATAAGAGTTTTTAAAGAACTTTCCACATTCCTAGACTCTGAAAGGAAAAACATGATACAAAATGAGTAAATGACTGTTAATGCTTGAACTCAGGTTGAAATTAAATGAAAGTATAATATGAAAAACTAGTAGAGCATAAATACTGGAGCATAAAATTTTGGATAAAATTTTTAATGAAAAAAACTCCATTAGGATCATTAAGAGTTGAAAACATATAACGTTTATATCACTATGCACATATTTACTTGAATATATATACAATTTAAAAAATTATAAAAAATATAAGAGAAATGTTCTATATCTTAGAATTGTGTTAACATGGATGTGAAATACAAATCCATTACGTTATATAATTTAGATTTGAACATTTTGTTTTGTATAAGTCATGTATAAACATGAAAAATATCCATAAAGAAAAAAATAAATGCAATGAAACACAGAAAATAAAACAAGAACACTGGAATAAATATGTACAAGTAAAGTCTCATCTATTAATTCTGAAACACTCAAACTTTGTAATCATTGTCTTTTTTACGTTATTTGCTTATATATGTATCAAATAAATCATGTCTAAATATTTTTTTTAGTATATAAAAACTGTTACAAAATGTAATAAGAATACTAGAAGTAAAAGAATAAAAGCAGATTAGCAATGAATCTACTACTTGCCCAAAGAAAGAACCAGGAAAAGAATATAATTAGACAGAGATTGAGTATTTCACATTTGATGGATAAAACTCTGCACCTTGTACAATATATGGAATACAGTTGAATGAAAGAATAAATTAACAAAAGAAAGAGGTTAGAGGAAAAATAGTTTAAAAAATCATGTGACTGAGATTGTACTATGAGAGGGACGAGGGAAAGAATGGTATAGCCCAAGGCCGAAAGTAGAAGAGTAGACAACAACACTTCTGCACTGGTAGTGTAGTTAGGAATTATACAAGATCTCACAAAGCCAGTGCAGGGTCAGGGGCAGTGGTAGAAGAAGGAGGGAGGGAGGATTGGAGAGAGAGAAGGGGGTGGCACTTTATTCAGCAATAAGAGGGCTTCATATAGGTATTTTGACAAGCAGAATATATGACGCTATTAAAACTAAACAAGACTAATTTAATGCAGGTGATTACCACAGCCAATTAGAAGTGGAAATTAAAGAAGGATTATTAGGTATTTTAGGACCATTAGCAATAAGATAAGAAAGTGACATAAACTATCTCCATTTGTTCACATCCTGCACAGCCTATATATGAGATAGGTTATAACCTGGCAGATTAAAGGTCTTCTATTTTCAATTTATGTGACAGAATGTGTAGATGATGATCTGTCTCAAAGCGTATAATTCATTGTAGAATAATAAAAATGAGTATCATTATAATAAGGTGCAGTGTGCAGGTCCTACAGAGCCCAGATGCACACTGACAGCTTCTCCCTTCAGCACACACTATGAGTCTTGCAGTTTAGTGGAATTTAACTAACGAGTGTAGCAAATATAGTAGGTAAGTTTCCAGTTTCTCAGTTGGACAACTCTGGGAGGCACGATGTAACTTTCTCAGAAGTCTTGTGAAGTTGAACTTCTTTTGCTTACGACGTTTTCTATTGGTTGTTCCTCACTCCTTGTTTCAGTCTTCTTACTCCCTCATTGCTGTTTCCTGTGATCTCCTAAATAAAATTCCTGTTCATGATCCTCTTTAAGATTTTTTGGGGGGAACCCATATTAAGACATAAACGTTACTTACTTTTACATGTAGATGACACAAGGTTCAGGTAGGCTAAATGATTTACCCAAGTTTGCCCAGTTCAATAGTGCCAAAGCCAATATACTCTTAACTAACAGCCTCATCACAACTCTGGATGACAAGGGATGAATCAGATGCAAAAATGGACGCCTCTCTTCCTATTTGGCTGCTCACAGTGAGGAATGACTAGTGCCAACATTTTTGTGTCTATTCGAAGGTCTAGGCTACCATAGACAGGAGCATATGCCCTGTGGGCAGAGGGGGGGGATTGTTTGTAGATGCTCATCTCCAATGGGGTCTCAACAGAAAAAGTTATCAGAACAAATATTTGAACCCAGATATATTTGACAATAATCTATGTTCTCAACCAATAAGCATCCTCATTTGCCTTACTGGAAAGACTATGATTTAATCTGTTCTATAAACTCTGTAAACTCCCACATACTCAACTCTGTAGCCTCTCCTCAATGAACTGCTATCAAAAAGAGAGTTAAATACAATATTTTGCAAAATTGAAATGAAAGACAACCATTTTGGAAAATATATTTATTATTAAACATTCAAGAACATCAAAAAGTTTTACACAGGGCTTCCCTGGTGGCGCAGTGGTTGAGAGTCTGCCTGCCGATGCAGGGGACACGGGTTCGTGCCCCGATCCGGGAGGATCCCACATGCCGCGGAGCGGCTGGGCCCGTGAGCCATGGTCGCTGATCCTGCACATCCGGAGCCTGTGCAAAAAAGTTTTACACAGATCATAGTGCATCTGTTGCTGTCAGGTGATATAAATGCCATTTCACTTTGACCTCAGTGAGCATGACTTATTTCTGGGTATGTATCTTAGATGTTTCCTAAGACGGTTCCTATAGCAGTTACCATCATGTAAATAAACATTAACAAAATGACATGTTGTAGAATTTATTTCAATACTAAGGCCGTATAAGAGAGCCTTTAATCACTTTATGAAATACTGTGCAAGAGAAAACTTCTGAAACCAACAGTTTCTGTTCATTTAATTACAGTTCTGTTAATTTAATCACCTCAGTAGGGGATGTGTTACTTGGTGGGTGATATTTTCTTCACACCATGAGATGCACATTCACAGTGCTTGTCTCTGTTAACTTAATTAAGAAATTACAATTAGAAATAGAGAAGGTGAATGAGATTATGTTTAATGAATGAGTGACATCTGCCTAATTCCATTGTGCCCTGATTTTTTCTTTATATAGGAAAAGACAAATCTAGTGTGTTCTTTCAAACGAGAAAATGTATATGTTTATTCTTCAAAGCAGCCATTCAGAAATACATCCCTGAAGGCAAATTTGCAATAATATCAAGATATTAGTCAAACTCTACCCTAAAATGTTCATGCTAAACAATTTCATCAAAGCAGAACAAGGAAAAGTACTTATTTTGATTTTTATGACAACTTTTAGAATAAAAGTAATTTATTTGAGAGTACAGGGGAATTAACTCATACACTTAAAGAGCAAATCATTTTTAATATAGAGGTCAAATGCAAGTTATTTAACAGGACAGATATTGCCTACCCCAGCCTGAGCCCTCCACATTCCTTCAGAATCATTCACGTTGTACAGTGCATTTAATTATGTCATAGAAAATTGTTTCTTTAAAATTCCCCTTGTTTCACCTTCTTAAACCCTCCTGCCAATGCCTGAAGATCACTGCTCTTATGGGGTCCATAGTTTTCTCTTTCCAGACTATAATTGGAATCATGCAGTTTGTAGCCTTTCCAGAAATAAGCCAGACTGGTTTATTTTACTTAGCAAAGGATATTTAAGATTCATTTATATCTTTTTGCAGCTTGATAGCTGATTATTTATTGCTCAATAATAATTCATTGTAAAATAAAAATAACTCCCAGAACAATAAAAATACATTGTACAAATGTACTAGTTTGTTGAGCACTTCTCTTGTTGAAAAACTTCTTGGTTACTTGCTGTTTTTGTTGATTATGAAAAAAATCTGTGACTATTACGTGCCGATATTTGTGTGAACATAAATTTAAAAATCAGCTGGGTAAATACCTTGAAGTACAATTGCTAGACCATAGGATAAAGATTATTTTCACCTTTGTAAGAAACTGCCAAATTGTCTGCCAACGTTGCTGTACCATTTTTCATTTCCACTAACCATGAATGAGATTTCTCTTGGTCTGCATTCTCAACAGCATTTGATATTGTCAGGTATTAGGATATCAACCACTCCAATAGTTGTGTAGTGGTATCTCATTGTTGTTTTATTTTGAAATTCTCTCTTGGCAAGTAATATTGCATATCTTTTACTACACTTGTCATCTATATTATCTTTGGTCCACTTTTAATTTTTTAAAATTTCTTCCTATTAAAATTTCTTATTCTTTTTAATTTTCAAAAATTTCTTATTTAAAAGATTTTTGTGTATTTTCGCTGTATGCTCTTATTCAGATATGTATTTTGTAAATTTATTTTCTCAATCTCTGGCTTGCCTTTAATAGTGTTATTTACTGAGCAGAAGTTTTTGGTCTTAATAAACTTAAAAGTATCAATTCATTTTTCATGACTGGTTCATTTGTTGTTGTATCATCAAACCCAGAATTATACAGATTTTGTCCTGTACTTTCTTCTAGAAGCTTTATTATTTTGCATTTTACAATTAGGTTTTTGATCCATTTTGAATTCTTTTCTGTGAAAGTGTGTCTAGATTTTTTTTTGCCACATATAAACATCCAAGTTTTCTACCACCGTTTGTTGAAAAGAATATCCAGTATCATCAAATTGCCTTTGATCTTTGGTCAATACTAAGTTGCCGATATTTATATGGGGCTCTTTCTGGGCCTCTATTGTGTTCCACTGAAATATGTGTCTATTCTTTCTCCAATAAAATCCTGTATTGATCACAGTAGTTTTAAAGTAAGTCTTGAAATCAGGCAATGTAGGTCTCCCAACTTTGTTCTTCTTCTTCAGTATTGTGTTGGCTAGTCTAGATCTTTTGACTTTTCTTATAAACTGTAGAATCAGTTTGTCAACATCTACAAAATATCTTTCTGGAATTTTAATTGGTGTTACATTAATCTATAGGTCAAGTTGGAATGAGTTGACTTCTTGACAATGTTGAATCTTAATCCATAAACATGGAAGTTCTCTCCATTTGTTTAGATAATTTTAAGTTTTTTATCAGAATTTCATCTTTTTCCATATATATATTTTTTTGTATATATCTTGTATATTTATACCTAAATATTTCATTTTTCTTGGTGCTATTGAAAATGGTATTTTTTAACATTTCAAATTCCATTTGTTCATTGTTTGCATTTAGGAAATTAATTGATATTTTATATTAACCTTGTTTTGTGTGACCTTGCTATTAGTTCCAGCAGTTTTTTTGTAAATTTTTTGGAATTTTTCTATATAGACAATCATGTCACCTTTGAATTTTTTGTAAAAGTTTCATGTCTTTCTTTTATTCTTTCCTTTTCTTGTCTTCTTGCACTAGATAGGACTTTCAGTATGATGCTGAATAAGACTGGTGAGAAGGGCATCCTTATATTTTTCTCTGTCTTAAGGGAACAGCATTTATTGATACTATCATATGCTCCTTCTACTTTAGCCTGTTAATGTGGTGGATTACATTGGTCAAATTCTAAGTGTCGAACCAGCCTTACATTCCTGGAATAAGTCCCATTCAGTAATAGTATGAAATTTGTTGTATACGGTGTTGGATTTCATGTGTATATTACACCTTTGGATATTATCCCACAAATATTCAATGTACTGGGTTTTTTGTTTTCTGTTTTCTTTGCATTTCAGTTTGGGAGTTTGTATTGCCCTCTCGTCAAGCTCACTGACTTTTTTCATTAGCCATGTGCCGTGCTGGTAAGCTCATCAAAGGCATTTTTAATTCTGTTGCAGATTTTTTGATCTCTAACATTTCTGTTTTACTTCTTTACACATCTGTGCTTACATTACTCATTTGCCATTGCATGCAGTCAACATGCATTAGAATCCTTAACATATCGACCACATTTATTTTAAAGGCCCTGTCTGATAATTCTAACATCTGTGCTGTGTCTTAGTCTTGTTCTGATGCTAGCTTTGTCTGTTTAGACTCTTTTTTTCTTCCTTTTACCATGCTTTCTAATTTCTGGTTGAAAGGTAGACACATTGTATCAGGTAATAGAAAATTACTTCAACTCACCGGTAGTTTGAGGTTTTATATTAATCTGGCTAAGTGTATGGTTTTACTAAAATTTTGCCATAGCTGAAGTTGCCATAGGCTTTAAATTTTTTTGGTGTCCTTGTTTTTATCTCCCTTCTTAACTTTGAGCTTTATTCCTCCTCACACACAGGCTGTGCCTTTCAGCAGTTATCATATTGGAGTCCTGTAAATGAGATGTTAAATTGTTGGGGAGGGGTATGACCTGTAAACTTACGATTAAATTCTCAGCCTTGTAATGGTTCTGTGTTTCTGGGCTGCTACCTTCCTTCCTAAGTTTTCCTCCAGTCACATAGCTCCCCACTTTGAACCCCCTCAGATGAAATAGGAAGGCTGGACTGTGCTGGAGTTGAGGATACATTTCCCACAGCTGGAATAAGGCTTTGGTCCTTTCCTTGGAAAGAAGAACTTTCGTTATGGAGAAAGCTCTGGGTATATTCCACAATATCACTCTTCTCTCCCCCTGCCCCTCCAGAGACATAGGTGATTTTCTCTTTATACAAGCCATCCAATCTGTGGTATTTTGTTATAGCAGCCTGAATGGGCTAAGGCAACTCCCGTGAGTCCCTTTTGGAGAGGCTGTCAGCCGGTGAGAAGTTGTGTCTACCTGCTAGTTGTGTCTACCTGAAAATTCACATTTTCACATTTTCACTTAAAGGAAACTACCAAACAACTTTCACGTCACTGCTACGGTCGTTTGTCAATTGCAACTCTTGCTTGGACTTGGGCACAAGTGCTCAGGAAAAATCAGTGAATGTATTCAGGAATCAAATGACTTATGAATTTATAATAAAGCATAGTAAGTGTTTTATTGACATTTGTAAGTTTTACGATACACTTCCTTTATATTAGTAAAACTTATAATAAAATCATGTGTAGACAGGTACATACTCTTCTCATCAAAGAGCCGGTGGCTAACCATTTATTTGCATCCTATTAATCCTATCCCTGTACTATACATGCACTCTATTTAATAGTGTCTTTATTCATATGAGATCAAACCAGAGTAAGGTGAAGGGGACTAAGACATACAAACTACCAGTTATAAAATAAATAAGTCATGGGGATATAATGCACAGTGCAGGGAAAATAGTCGATAATATTGAACTAAGTTTGTATGGTGCATAATATATAAAAAAATCAAATCACTATGTTGTACACCTGAAAATAATATTATATTGTAAGTCAACTATACGCCAATAAAAAATAGTGAAATAGCATGCCTCTTATTTCTAAACAAATAAGCAATTATCATTTTTATAAATATAAACTCTCTGAAGAAAGACTTTAAATTCAGTGGACATGGATTCCATTCAGTTTATTTCTCAGAAAACTTGTCTGTATGTTCATGTTCTCTCTCTGTCTCTCCCTCCTTTTCTCCCTCACACACATGATACAGAATTGGTATAATACATTCAGAGTGACCTATTCTAACAGCAGAGATGCAAAATGCACTTGTAACTTTCCTGGGAGTAGAGATTAAGTGATTTCCCAGAAGTTTAATTTTCAGAAACATTTATACATGTTCAAATATAGTGATTAGAACTCTAAGCTTAACCTATAACTTCTTAATAACTAAATATATGGAGATAGTGATAACTAAACAATATAATTTATATTAGGACAGATGTCATTTAATTATAAAATATTCTTTAAGACCCAATAGGTTTTGCTGAAAAGTGAAACTTCTATTAAATACATAATTAATCTTTTCAAAATTCAACTTTAGATTTTTTAGAATTTAGAAATTCTTTCTTTCTTTCCCCTAACAGCAATCTCAGGCCAACCAGGTAGACACAACTTCCCACCAGCTGACAGCCTCTCCAAAAGGGAATCACGGGAGTTGCCTTAGCCCATTCAGGCTGCTATAACAAAATACCACAGATTAGATGGCTTGTATAAAACAGACATTTATTTCTCACAGTTCTGGAGGTTGGAACAGTTCTGAAATCAGGGTGCCATCATGGTTGAGCATTGACCATCAAGACTGAAACTTATTTTCAGCTCAATCAGTTTTGGACTTGTATACAGTTTGTGTGTCTTAGGCCTGGGAGTTAGGGGGAGGGTATGGTGAACTCAGTACTTCTGTTTGGTCTTATTTGGTTGGCCTTATTTTGCTCATTTTGGAGTCATGTTGATAGCAGCCTTAACTTCATGCTGTAAAAATAAATTAAGTAGATTGGGTTCTAGCCTCTCTTGGTCAGACTGAGAGTAGCTGATGGAATGATATGATACACTCATGTGAAAATTCAAGTTCATTCAAGAATCTGTCAGGTTAAGGAATGAATTTTGGCGAGGTGCAGTCTGCCATGGGCCTTGAATGCCCCTGCATCTTCTTTTTGGGACTGCCAAGAATGAGGCCCAGACTACTGCTCACCAACCCTTCCTCAGAGTTTTACTGGCAGTATACAAAGAGCAGGCTGTAAAACCAATGCACTGCCCAAGCCAATCACTCCTTATGTGTAAGGCAAACCCACCTGTGCTTCTCTGCCAGCGCTCATGGGACTTGGGGGGTGGGGAAGCATGAGGAATTAACTCAAGATGAAACATGATACTTGCTGCTTCATAATTAATAAAATTCTTTGTTTCTGACCCAGAAGTATTTAGTCCTCTGCCAGTATCCACAAATGACTAACATGCTGATCCAGACTACAACAAGCAGGAGCCTTAAATACTTTGCTTTCTAAAAGTTTGCATTCTAATAAGAGACATAAGACTATTTCAGACAGTCACAAGTGCTTTATGCATAATAACACAGAATAAGGTCATAGAATATAATTGGGAGGGCACTTAAGACACTGTATCAGAGAAGAATCCTCTCTGAGTAAATGATACTTGAACTGAGATTTAATGTAGAGAAAAAGCCCTTCGAGCCACATTCTGGGGGAACATCATTAGAGGACGAGGAACAGTATGGATAAAGGCTTAAGGCAGAAACAAGTTAACATGTTTGCAGAACAGAAAGAAGGGTCACATACATGATCAAGGTGAACAAATAAGGAAGTGATGTTATCTAATTTGTATTTTCAAAAGAGTACCTTACCTCCTCTGCAGAAGACGAATTACTCTGGTTGAGGAGGAGGCTATTGTATAAGACTTGGTTAAAAGAACCTGCTTTGTTCTATGGTAGTTACAGTTCAAACGAAGAGAAATGTTTGGAATAGGATGCATTTTGGTGGTAGAGTTGAGAGCATTTGTCAATGAATTTAATGTGTCATGAGACAGAGATATTAATAATTAGCCTGGAATTATTAGCCTAAGTACCTTGTTGGATATTTATAATTTACAAAAGGGCAAGACTAGAATAGCAACAAATATGGAGGACTGGGATTAAAAGGGTTTTTGTTTTTCATTTGTTTAGGGCCGTGTTAGAATAAATGTATCAAGTGACCATTTAGATATATGAGTTTGATATATTGATATTAATCTCTTTCTTTTCCCATAACCACTGTGACATTCTTTCCAGATCTTGTAATATATACTTCTTGTACTCTTTATACCATGGGAAGAATTATTAAGTATTTTATTCTGGTAAATGTTGAGAGCTAAAATTTTTAAAGTATTGCATAGCTGCAGAATTGATCAAGAGGGTAGCACTGAAAATGCATCAATAGTCCATTTAAGAATTAATACTGTGGTAGGCAGTGGAACACATCTCAGAAAGCATGCTGACCGATCAGCTCTGTTTTCTATCCATTCTATTGCTTGCCTCACTCACTTTTTCCTTGATTGCCCAAGATACTCCAACTTATGTTCCCATTTTATGCTGCATAGCTTCACCAACTTTGACACTGTATACCAGCCCACAATCTCACCCTCATCTACTTAGCTGTTCTTCAAACATCTATGAATGTATTTTCCAATCAAAAATAGTGCTAAATTTCACAGGAATTCCAAAGCAGATTTTTAAATCACTAGCATCTTCATCTCAATTTTACAGTTAAGAGTAGATAGAAGATAAATCACATTTATTTTGTATGAAGGTAGTAAGAAAAGGGAAAAGGAACCAACCATTGTAGAGTACTGTTTTCCCAGAGTGTGGAGGAACTTTTCACATTGTTGCTTTCCTTTCATCCAAGAATCCTGTACAATATGTATTGTTAGCTTTATTTCACTGATGGAGAGAAGGTTGCACAGCCCAACAGTGGCTGATGATTTGCACTTTTTGTTTTGCTTTGTTCAAAGCTTCTGCTCTTTTCACTAAAACAGTGTGTCTGCTGATTTGTATGGATGGTGCACAAAAGTTTCATTGTGCAGTGTACAGATGGAGACAAAAATTAATCACAACAATGGAAGCCTGCCCTTGCTTTTAAATGGCATTTTGCCCTACATATTTTTGGCCTCTTGGGTTTTCCTGCTTTCACATAATCACAGATCACATTATAAATGAGTAAGACTAATGGTTTAACAAAGCATATTACTTGGCCTCCATGATTTCAAAATATGGAGATTGAATTGGTGTCAAGTCCCTTCCCTCATCTAGGCATCTACAATTCTTTGGAATTCATAGGGAAGCAAAAGACATTCTTTGCCATCACAATACAGTTCAGATATATGCTGAATGGACATATTCAGCTGTTCAATGCATTTCATGAGTTATTCTTTCAGTGAAGAAATCATTCAGGCTCTGCGCCACCATCACTTATAACCTTTAATCCTATAAATGACACATGACCAGTTTTTTTCTTCCTCTGTAAAGTCATTGTTTTATCTAGCACTGTTCTTCCCTGTTTTTTGCATCATTATTTGAATCCCATAAGTCATGGGTGACAACATTTTTGCCACCAACACTGATGATTAAGAACACATGCTAATTGTGTTCATGCTCATCATTAGGAAACCTTTATATTATGTAATTTAGCAGCATACGCTCCATGCCCCTGAACCAACCAAAAAGTCTCTTAAATGTCTTAATGGATACAGTTTTATTAGATTGACAAATGCTTACATACGTTGCTATGCTTCAGGTATTATGGTAATTTGTTGCATTACAGGTATTTTCTCTGGAATAACATCTGTGATTGAAAGTGATTAATATTTCTCCTTTTAGAATTGTCTAAATGGTTTATATTGTGAACATGAATAAAAATAATTAAAGTATTATGTGGCATGAGAGTAGCAGATAATTGTTTGGATGCTTATATCTTGTTTGGCATATTAAATGCTAGAGGTACTGTGGGTCCATTAAATATAAATAAAAGAGCTGACTTCAGCTAACGACTCACTTTTGAGCATGGCTCTTTGACGGTTTTTTACTGGTAATCGAAAAAAATGGCAAAGCAATTTTATGACTGTGCTTGGAGAAAAGAGCCCAGCCCGTAACATGAAATCAGCCAGCAAAGCATTTTCGCTATGATTACTTCAAACCCCAAAGCAATAGGACAATGCATTTTTAACAGTTTCCGTGTTATTTATTTATTTTTAAACTTCCTTGGAAAACATCACAGTCCACAGAAAACAAGATGCTTGTAGCACATCGTAATCAATCATTTGAACAATTAAAAAAAAAAAGGAACTATCAAGGCTACATGCCGGTGTTTAATCTAAGTACTTTTAAAACACATCCAACATCAGGATGTTTATATATCACAGAGGGAAGGTGAAAGAAAGAGAGAGAGAGGGAGCAAACAGGAAAACTGAGCTGTACTGTTGTTGTTGTTTCCCGAACATAGTAGAAATTGTATGTTTATAGAGGTTACTATGTTGGAAAAAAATAAAATATTTGGGAATAAGAAGAAAAAAATTGGGAAAACTATATATTTATTTTGCATGCAACTGACAGTTTTGTTTACATTAATTTAATATTTGGGCTGTGCCTTGTGAACTTATGTTTTACACTTAAAGGGAGAAGTTTTTCTCTCTCAGCACTTAGCATAGTATTTTACAAAAATCTAAGTGCTCTAAAAGTTGACTTACGCCAATCCTTGTTTCAATATAAATTCCCTATGATATTTTAGAGTATGAGTAAATGAATTTATTCAATCCGCAATTATAAAATGTTCACTACTATAATTTTTCTTCTCCACCTTACTCGTCACACTTCATTTTCCCTTAATACCCTTTCCACAAGTTTTTTCTTCCCCAACTCCTCTTTTTCCCATAGTCCATGCTTTTTTCTCTGGTCAAATGACCTTTACATTCCTTGATACCGTTTACCTCAGACCATCCTGTTCCTGATATATCAGCTATTGTTTTGTTTTGTTTTCAATCCTCAACAAATTGAAGAGTATAGAAATTATTTCAAGCATCTTTTTTTTTAGAAGTTGATTTACAGTGTTGTGTTAGTTTCAGGTGTACAGCAAAATGATTCAGTTATATATATATGTATATATATACATATATATATATACACACACACACTACTATATATAAAATAGATAACCAACAAGGACCTACTATACCTATATACATAGAAGTTTATAAATATATATTGTTTACAGATTCTTTCCCCATATAGGTTATTACAAAATATTGAGTATAGTTCCCTGTGTTATACAGTAGGTCCTTGTTGGTTATCTATTGATACTTTTTATATAGAAATGTGTATATGTTACTCCCAAATTCCTAATTTATTCTTCCCCTGACCTTTCCCCTTTGGTAACCATAAGTTTGTTTTTTGTGTCTGTGAGTCTGTTTCTGTTTTGTAAATAGGTTCATTTGTATCATTTTTTTTAGATTCCACATATAAGTGATATCATATGATATTTGTCTTTCTCTGAGTAACTTCACTTAGTATAATAATCTTTAGTCCATCCACGTGTCTGAAGATGGCATTATTTCTTTCTTTATTATGGCCAAGTAATATTCCATTATATATATATGTGTGTGTGTGTATATATATATATATATATATATATATATATATATATATATATCTCACATCTTCTTTATCCATTCATCTGTTGATGGACATTTAGGTTGCTTCCATGTCTTAGCTATTATAAATAGTGCTGCAATGGACATTTGGGTGCCTGTATCTTTTCGAATTATGGTATTCTCTGGATATATCCCCAAGAGTGGGATTGCAGGATCATATGGTAGCTCTATACTTAGCTTTTTAAGGAACCTCCATACTGTTCTCCATAGTGGTTGTACCAACTTACAATTTTCTACTTTTTTCTTTTTTTCATGTTTTTTCTTTTCACTGATTCCCAAACTTACTTATACCTGTCGACTACAGTAATTTTTTATACAAAATGTCATTTAAAAAACAATAAGGGGACACTTAGAATTGGTTCAACTGTCTTATTTTTTTGTGCTACAGGGTTTAAATTTTGCTGAATAACAAGCCACCCCACAATTCAGTGGTGTAGAGAGCATCCTTTGTTACTGTGGTTGCATCTCTGGGTAGCTTAGCTGACAGCTCCTCCACAGGCCTTGAATCCACCTGGGCTTAGCTCCTTGGGTTCAGGAATGATCCACATGTGCTCACAGTTACATCCTTCTTCCTATAAATTACCCTTATCTAGTCTAACAGTACACTAGGTAAATTGTTTGTCTTCAAAAATCTACATTTGTCAGTTTTCCCAAATGTCTTGGTTAGCCACTTCTCCAAACATACGACAGTTTCACAGTCATTTTCCAGCCTTCTATTTGTTTCTTCACTTCTTTCCACAGGGTTCCAAAAAACATATTGCCACAAAGTGTAGCTTTCTATTCTATCAGCACCCCACCTGCAGTTATCAATTTATGTATTAGTTTTCTCTGTGTAACAAACCTAGTCAAAATTCTGAGACTTAAAACGTCATTTTTCACTCATAAAACTTTGTGTTGGCTTGGGTTGGATGATCTAGGATGAGCCCAGTGTAGAAACTCTTGTTCATACTATGGATCCATCTAGGCTTGGCCTTTCTCTGAGTCTGGGCTCAAGTCTGCTCCAAATGTTCACGATCTGGGGCTCAAAATGGGGTCAGGGGAACATCTCTGTGGAAAGCTCCATGGCAAAGACAAAGACATTAAAAGGCAAGTGGAAACACACAAGTGTTCTTAAAGGCTAGCATTGTAACTATGTCATTCTCATCATAAGGTACAGGTGACCATTGAACACTTCGGACAACTTGTGCCAATGGACTAACAGGCAGGAAGGTGAAGCATTGTCTTGGGAGGGTTACCTGATACTCTTTGTTAATTAGAGATAGGGCTGCTGTTACACATTGGAGAAAGGGAAGAATATGTTTGGTACCATTTTGGTTCACTTGGATGTTCTTGTTACTCAGCTGTCAACTTTGATAGTAAAGGACAACTGCAATAATCTTGGCCTGGGAATGACCTAACGTGAGGTTCAGGGTCACACCACCAGTTAAGCCACTGAGACAAGGAGAGGTGTTTGTTAAGAGGGTGGAGATTCTAGAATGGACAGTAGAGAATGGATATGAGGATAAACTCTAAGAACATATATGAGGATGTGAACAAGATGGAATAAGCTGTTCAAATCTTTCTTGGGATACTGAACTTGTATTTTTCAGCATACATTTCAATGGATTTCTTTCTGTGTATTTTTTTCCTTTTGGAAATTTTATTTTTTTTTTCCTTTTGGGAACATAGTTCTTTAAATCTACAAACGAAAAGTTATGGAGATGGTTACATAGAATTTTATACCCAAGACTATGTTAATTTTCTCTAGTGAACATACCATTATAAAGATACAACAGCATAGCACCTTCAAGTGAGGCTATATCTTGGTTGTGTTTATGGAGCTACACTCACTGTCCCCTTTGCAGACATATTGGCTTTGTGGTGAATTTACTGGTGATATTATAGACCTGAAATCAACCATTGGTTGGACTTTTATACAATCAGAGAAATCAAATAGAAAAATAGTATTAATATACTTAACATTTATTTAGTCTTATTATGGATCAGGCCCTATGCCAACTGTTTTCTATGTATTATGTCATTTACTAGCAAGCCTGTACAATGGGTACCACCCCTGCCTTCCATAGGTCTTTAAGGGTGGGACTGATTTCTACCATTCCTTCTAGGTTTTGATATTGCTTTTTATTTACTATCGTAGTGGAAGTGGGTGAATTTTAGAAAATTCCAATTGGCTCTAAGAGAGTATTTTCTCAATTAAAAATATCTATAGGAAGGTTTAATTGAAGTTGTAATAACTTTAAATTTTGTTACAATAAAATGAATCTTTGCAGAGATTGAGGGTTTAATTTATTTTTCTTTAATGCAAACAGATGTTATTTAATATTTTAAATACTTTTGAATATAGATATTTCATAGACCTGCAAATATAATAAAATCAATGTGTCAGTTACTACACAAATATGTCAAAGTTATTTGATGTTAATTTGCATAACATCATTTGCCTTCTAAACAGGTTTTAATTTGGGAATGATATAGTATTACTATTTATAGATCACATACACCTTTCTCAGTACGTTTTTGCAACTGGTATTAAATATATAATTAGGAGGTAATAAGAGCCTTCAGAAAATGCATCATTGGTCACAAAATCACTGTAATTCAGGCTCTGACTTTAATTCCTTGCAAAACTACTTACCTTGATGAGTTTTTCAAGGAGAGTCTTTGATAGAAAGATCCAAAGTTTAATTTATCCTCTTTAAAAACGATAAACTATCTTCCCTAAATCACACGATCTCTTAGACTAAGTAGCTACTTACTACTCTATATAAGTTTTCTTATCAGCTAATCAAAAGCACGTGCCTCTAAACCTGTATGTGCTTGAGAAACATAGATTTTAAGCCTTTATTCCTCCCTCACTCTTTGCTGTATTTATATAAAAGTAGAGAAATTAAATAAAACATGATTACTGATATATTACACATTTGTTAACTCTCCTGTGTCCCAGGCACTGTGCCAAGTCTTTTCCATCTGTTATGCCATTTACTAGAAAGCTATGACATGAGACCTTGCATCTTTGGTTTACAAATGAATGTGCTGGGGCAGGTTAAGTAGAATTTCCATGTTTCTAGACATAGGGAATGGCAAGGCTGGGTGTCAGATACGGGGCTATGTAATGCTAGAGTCAATGCTGAAAAAGCACGACACTCAATTTCCCATCACAGCACAATTTTCTATCTGCAATACACCCAGAATGTTTGACCAGATTTATTTTTTCCAGTGGTCAAACCACTCTCAGTTCCACCGTGCTCCCTCCTTTATCACATGGTTTGGCTAAACATTGCATCCAGTTTCCAGTATTCTTTAGCCCCATGAATTGCTAATGACCAAACTTATGCATCAAAAACACCAGCTCTGAGTGTTAATATCACTGTTCATGAAATCACATGTGGTAGTGGCTTTGGAGGATTTTTGAGACAATAATGTCCTATACAGGAAAGTTTAAAAAATATGGACCTGGGCCTTCCCTGGTGGCGCAGTGGCTGAGAGTCCGCCTGCTGATGCAGGGGACGCAGGTTCGTGTCCCGGTCCGGGAAGATCCCACATGCCGCGGAGCGGCTGGGCCCGTGAGCCATGGCCGCTGAGCCTGCGCGTCCGGAGCCTGTGCTCCGCAACGGGAGAGGCCACAACAGTGAGAGGCCCGCGTACCGCAAAAAAAAAAAAAAAAAAAAAAAAAAAAAATGGACCTTACTCACTTTGCCCACTGACATATTAAGCAGATACAATGAAGAGTAAAAATATCACTGATCCTGATCTGAGGTCTATTGCTAGGCTGATGAAACATAAAAGCACTGTCCCACATTTTCTCATCAGTTTTCCATTTTAACTTTTATAAATGATTTCAATGTACAATTTTATTAATTCTTCCTTTAAGATACCATCCACAATTTTTCGTACATGGTAAAGTAACAAATTTCACTCAGAAATTTTCAGATAATTCACAAAAATTTCATAAGTGGTATTAGAAATGATGAACTGTTGAGTTTAGTTTTTTGGTTTTTTTTTCCCCAGGCTGAGTTTATTATTTGTTTTTCAGGCTGAGACCAGTTGTATAAATTGAATCAAAATTGTTGAACTTTAGTCAGTAACACTTCTGCCTTAATGCAGGGTCTTCTACAGTGATTGACATAATTCATGCAATGAGTGATAAAAATTGACTGAGGATTAACTATGATGGAATTTTCTTTTCAACCTTCAAAATTAATCTTTTTTTAAAAGCCAAACAAATAGCTATATCTCTTACTTTTTACTAACAATCTGTAATCTTCCCACTGAGGTTATTTCAGAATATAAATTTCTATGTATGTATCTTAAAAATTCAATATAGTCTTTCTTCTTATCAAGTGGTACAGAATTTAAAAGAAAATTAATAGTCACATGGCATGAACACAAATAAGCACTTCTGGTGTTTTATGTCTTTTATTTTTATTTAAATATTGCATTAAGTGACTTAAATATCATTGTTATTTAACAAATAATTGAAATTAAGGTACAATACTAAAAAGATTGTCTGATACAATTACAACGATACTTGGAAATTTCTTATCTGAAAGTCCAGCCAAGAAGTCTGAATTCTGCCCTCATATTTTGTTGTTATTATTATTGATTTGTTATTTTAATAATAAAATACATCTCTAATTTCCCCGTACAAAATAAAAGGTTATATGCTCAAAAGACTAGGAATTCCAAGGCTTTATGTGTTTTCAAATACAGTTTCTTTCATTATAAGTGTACTTACCCTCTTTGTCTCCCAGACAAGATTTTTTTATCTTTCAAATTTCAAGTGTCATATCCTCTAGAGCAGAAAAATATTCATGATCCTTCCTGATTATATTTCTTATTTGTTAATTTTTTTCACTAAGACCTACCTGGCAACCTCATTAACTGAATTTCCTCTTCTTGTTTTGTTCTATCTCCATGCTGATTGCCTATTTGTGTTATGGTTCTGGACTTAGTGCCCAGCCCTCTCACAGCCAGAGGGTAAATTGATGATTACAATATACTTTAGTGTCCTCTTATATATTCAGAGATTTTGATGGGAAAACAAAGGAAGTGACAAATAAGTGTTCCTGGAAGATCGATAATATACTGAGTATTGAAGAAATAAAACCCCAGTAACAACAAAAGAAATAAAAGAAATAAAAAAGAAATAATACCACAGTAACAACGAACACATTTTGCACCCAGATCTTGGTTTCTAGTACCATTCTCAAAAAAAAAGGAAAAAGTTTCCTTGAAGAAATGGTTGATTCTGAGACATAAGAGGGACATATACAAGGTAAGCCTGGAGTATTTTATAGTTCCCTAAAGTTCAAAAATGAAAGACAAAAATTAATGGGGGACTTAGGGCCAACTGAAAGGGCTCTCAACGGCAAATGCTGGAATAATTTGACAAAAAAGGTGAAGTATTACTAAATTATAAATGAAAGTATTAAAAAAAAATCCATCAGTCCATACTAATGAGTGTAAATGATTGAACACAAAAATAATGATGAATAGAAAAATCTCCTATGCAAAAGAACTCCGAATAGTTTATATAAATATTACACCTCAAGCAGAGGTAGGGCAACGCTCCACTCCTTAAGGGTGGGCTGTATATAGTGATTTCCTTCCAGAGGGTACACTATGGAACAGGGGAAGAGAAAACAGTAACTTTACAGTGGAGAAACCTGACAAACTCTTTCTCAGCCAGGTAGGGTTGATACTATGTACCTTTGATATGATGTAATGAAAATAGCATGCTACCTTTATGGTCTTCCTCCCCCAAATTTATAAGCCCAGTCTAACTATGGGAAAACATCAGACAAATCCTAGTAATAAGACATTCTACAAAATACTTGACCATTCCTCCCCCAAACTGTCAAGGTCATCACAAACAAAGAAAAGTCTGAAAAATTGCAACAGCCAAAAAGAGCCTCAGGAGACATAACAACTAAATGTCATGTGTACCCTACTGGAATTCTGGAACAGAAAAAGTTCATGTTCTTTTTTCATAATTTTCTATGTTTTCACATGTTCCAAAAAATAAGTAAATGTAGAAAGGAATGCTTTCTCATTAGATGTATATTAATTTCATATTTCATGGAGTTGTATAGTGTGGCACTGCATTCTCTTTAAGGAAAAAAATACTTTTTATAGCTTCACTTTGTCTTCTGAACACTGTCTCTGAGACTGCTGTCACAATCCAAAGATTCGATAGTTTAATATCATATTTGAGGATAATCAACTAGTTGCTATCAAATATGAACATTTTTATTGAAGTATAGTTGATTTATAATATTATATTAGTTTCAAGAGTGCAACATAGTGATTCAATACAGATTTTCTTTTGTAAGCAGGATAGTTTCTATATCTTCATATTATTTTTCTTAAAGAATGAAAGTTCTTACAATATCATACAATTGATAATCAAGAGCTTTTGTCAAAATGTTCTAGTAAATGTCAGTGTTATATTTAATTAACATGAAACAGCCCGGGTTTATTTAAAAATAATAATAAGAAGAAGAACAGTATATCAGTGTGCACCAAAGAATCTATTTGGGGAAGTAATGGAACATTGTTAGGGGGAAAATTGGCACATCTAAAATTTTTTTTAAGTACTTTTTAATCTAAACTCTGTATTTAGCCTATGCTAAATCATCTTAGGATATTCAAGATTTTGAATGCCTTAAGATCAGAAAGTCTTCCTATCTTACTTGCTATTGTATGTCTAGTAGCTAATAGAATACCTGACGTGCTCAATGATTATTTGTTGGATGATCAATAGGAAATCAAAACAAAAAATAAAAAATATCCCCTAATATATATGGTAAAAACTTGAATATATAATGTTTTATATTTTACAAGTAATTTTCAACATTCATCTCTATTTGAGAGAGATACAGAATTTTTTTTTTCTGTATGTGTTCTTACTATGGCTTTGTGAAGTATCTTATGAAATAGGTGAAGATGAATTCCTTTCAAGATTCTGGTTTCTAAATGTAACTTTTCTTCCTCTATGCTAAAAGTTGGCAAACTTTTTCTCCTAGGACTCGGTTAGTAAATAGTTCCACCTTTGAGGCCCAGCAATCTGTCGTAGACCCTCAACTTCACCATTTTAGCAGGAACGTGGCCAGAGCAACATGTAAACAAATGGACATGACTGTGTTCCAGTAAAATTTTACTTAAAAAATTAGGCCCATCAGTTGTAGCTTACTGACCCCTGATGTATATTATGCCATGTCTTGAACAACATTGTTAGATAATGTCTCAAGTATTATGAGAGAAAATACTTCTTGAGCAAAAAATTCAACAAATGCTTAGAGGTGAAGGTCAATTGAGAACAACAGAGTAGTTGTTAAACTGGAATTCAAATGCGAATGAAAATGTCTTCTTGAATTTGATGTTGTACTTGTCATTGTTACATAGCACAAAGTCCACCCTGTTGTTTCTAAGAGGAGAGAGTGGTTTGATTCCCCCAAAGTTTTATGAGCCAGCTCAGTATATGCTGAGTCTATGAGATGTTGAGGATACTGGAAGGAAAGCTGCTGACACTGTACCCTGATGAGATTTGTGGTGTGCTGACAGCGTGAGTCACTCATTTAGGGACTGGGAAATGGCTGCCTGCTGTTGTCACTTCCTATTAGAAGATGTGCATTGACTTTACAAAGATAAAACCCAGTTGATAAAGCAACTATAGATTGAACTGCAGATTTCTTTTGACCCTCAGTTTGTGCTCCTCTAGATCTATAATGTTCTACTTTCTACTTGCTTTTCTTTTAGTTTGTAATATCTGCTCCCCCCATAGAATAAACTGATGCTCTGATTCTGATATTTGGGTATTTGACTCAGATTCACTTAACACAATTCAGACAATGCCTTACTTAATTGTTCATAATTTTCTGACTATTAGGCCCAGAGTTCAATTTATAGTAATTTTCACATATCTGTATTACATTTGTATTGATGTTTTGGTGATTATCTCACACGTTTTTTTCAACGTTTTACTTGATAAACTTTAAACGTATTTCCCAATTACTAAAGCAAGTATATGGTATCCTTCCATAAATTACTTTTGGAAATAAGAATTATCTATGTACCATAATTTGGCAGTCTAAGGAAGGACTCAGTCAAACTTAAAGTGGAATCTGTAAAGTATGACACAAAGAAGCTATTTCATAGTTTTGTAACATAGGCTCCTGAGGAATCGCGGCTTAATAGCTCTCAAAGCTGTTTAGAAATTCATACTAGTTAAATCAATTTAGTGGTTCCTTTGCACAGTATAATAAGAAACTTGTTAACTTGCTTTTATTCTTCAGAATGTATCTTTCACTTATTTTTTTTTTAAACATCTTTATTGGGGTGTAATTGCTTTACAATGGTGTGTTAGTTGCTGCTTTATAACAAAGTGAATCAGCTATACCTATACATATGTTCCCATATGTCTTCCCTCTTGCGTCTCCCTCCCTCCCACTCTCCCCATCCCACCCCTCCAGGCTGTCACAAAGCACCGAGCTAATATCCCTGTGCCTTGCGGCTGCTTCCCCCTAGCTATCTACCTTACTACATTTGTTAGTGTGTATATGTCCATGACTCTCTCTCGCCCTGTCAAAACTCACCCTTCCCCCTCCCCATATCCTCAAGTCCGTTCTCCAGTAGGTCTGCGTCTTTATTCCTGTCTTACCCCTAGGTTCTTCATGACATTTTTTTCCCTTAAATTCCATATATACGTGTTAGCATACGGTATTTGTCTTTTTCTTTCTGACTCACTTCACTCTGTATGACAGACTCTAGGTCTATCCATCTCATTACAAATAGCTCAACTTCATTTCTTTTTAAGGCTGAGTAATATTCCATTGTGTATATGTGCCACATCTTCTTTATCCATTCATCCGATGATGGGCGCTTAGGTTGTTTCCATCTCCGGGCTATTGTAAATAGAGCTGTAATGAACATTTTGGTACATGACTCTTTTTGAATTTTGGTTTTCTCAGGGTATATGCCCAGTAGTGGGATTGCTGGGTCATATGTCTTTCACTTATTTTATGCTGTTAAAATTATGTTTATCCTCACTTGGCTATCGCTTGTTAATTCTAGGCTTGATCAAAAGCAGATCTATTCAGAAACTGCACCATAGTAAAAAATGACCATTTCAATGTTGACAAGATCTTACAAAATTTCTTCTAATTTCAATGCACAGTAAAGCATGTATATGTGTATGATTAAAAAGTGTATAGTATTTTTATATAAAGGAACTGTGATTACATTTTTATATATTATACAACTTCAGCTACTATGTGACTTAATACTTAATATAACTCTGGTTAAAATTTTAAAAATTGAGAATTCAGCCAACTCAACAGCATAATAAATTTGTCTCATGTGGAAATCAATTCTTAAATTAAAATTTAAACAATTTCCCTGGCAACAGTGGCTGGTGCCAGCAGATGCATTTAGCCACCAACTACTAGATGAAAATGTGCATTCTTCATTACATTCTTCATTCAGGCACATATGGTTTATTTTCAAAAATAGGACCATATATGCTCAGTGCCCTTGGATTGGTATGATAGCTGGGTCTTAGGGTATAAAAAATGGAGATATAAAATGACATCATTTCCCATATATTTTTCCATGTATCTTCAAGAAACACTTTAAGGTTAGGTTCCTTTAAGGTGTTCTTTTAAAAAAGCAAAACAACCAAATGTTTTTATTATATATATGTATATACATATATATATATAATAAGTATAATGCATGTATATATATATATATATATATATATACACACACGAATAAGACAATATTTTTATGATTCTATCTGAAAGGTACACTAATGCTCCATCTGCCCTGTTTGAAACAGGGTATGATATTCTTAAGCCTGGCTAATCAATACTTCGAGAGAAAAATAAACCTTTGCTTTGAAGAATTAATGGAATCTCTGAGTCCACTTTAGAACCCAACATAAAACATGATGTAGAGTTTCCCTGGTGGCCCAGTGGTTGAGAATCTGCCTGCCAATTCAGGGGACACGGGTTCGAGCCCTGGTCCGGGAAGATCCCACATGCCGCGGAGCAACTAGGCCCGTGAGCCACAACTACTGAGCCTGCACATCTGGAGCCTGTGCTCCGCAACAAGAGAGGCCGCGATAGTGAGAGGCCCGTGCACCACGATGAAGAGTGGCCCCCTCTCGCCGCAACTAGAGAAAGCCCTCGCACAGAAACGAAGACCCAACACAGACAAAAATAAATAAATTAATTAATTTTAAAGAAACAAACATGATGTAAAGGTTGAAATTTAAGACCGGGTCTCTCATTTTCTTCTTTTCACAGTATTGGATTAGCTTCAGTGTATTTTTCCTCTTCCAGTCTATGGACTTATTTAATTTCCACTTTTTTACAGATTATTTTTTTTTTACCAAATATTTAGTTTAGTTTAATAACTATACATTATTCTAGGTAGTCTGTTTGCTTAGACTACTTATGTCTATCTCACATTTTCTTGATGTTTCAAAACTAACTTAACTAATTTTTGTCCTATATTTTGTGTAATGCTTTGCTTTAAAACCCCCAATTTTGAAATTCTTCAGTTTTTCTGTAATATTTTTAAGCCAACCTCATTTCAGATTATTTCCCCTTTATCTGAAATTCAAATTTCAGCTGTGTTTGAAGACGTGTTTCTGGTGACCTGAGGAATAGCTTAATTTTTTCCTTTATTGCTCAGAAAGCAAACAGCTTAGAAGTTTGCTAAATAAATTCTAAAATACACTGCCACTGCTTAGAACACAGGTGTATCCAAGGCCCATCAAAGTGTTTTTATATTTACATTCCTCTTCCCACATTTCTACTTGAAGAAGTTAATTATGCTTTTGCTCTGTGTAAATACTGCCAATTATGTGGACTAATACACTATATCAGCCGTCCTTTCTAAGGTAAATTCCAGTTTGCCTCAGTTTTTTAAAATAATCATTTTAAGATTTTGTTCTCACTTAAAAAAAAAGTAATCTCTTTGAGAATCTTTCATACGTGTATTGTATTTAAAAATGAAGTTAGGGACTTCCTGTTGGCACAGTGGTTAAGAATCCTCCTGCCAATGCAGGGGACATGGGTTCGAGCCCTGGTCCGGGAAGATCCCACATGCTGCAGGGCAGCTAAGCCCGTGCGCCACAACTACTGAGCCCACGTGCCCCAACTACTGAAGCCCACACGCTTAGAGCCCGTGTACCACAACGAAGAGTAGCCCCTGCTCACTGCAACTAGAGAAAGCCTGCACACAGCAACGAAGACCCAACACAGCCAAAAATAAATAAATAAATTTTAAAAATAATAATAAAAATAAAAATGAAGTTAATGGACATTTAAAAAGGATTTCATAAGGTTTATATAAATTGCACACACATACATTTTAAAACTGCAGTTTTCAAACTGCAAAACCTAACTTTGGTTATGCCTCGGAGGAGAGCATGATTTAATTTTTTGTAAAAGTAAGACAACAATATATTTTAAAATGTTTTGTTAATTATCACACCATGTATACTTTTCATATATATGAAAGATATTTTCCTATAAACATGTATGATTATTTTTCCTAAACAGTTACTTCCGTACTACCAACTTGGACAGTTGAAACCTGATTCCTGATAACAGAGACAAACATATGATATCATATTTCAATATATGTTACACTAATATTTTCCATATATTGAAATTTTACATTTTAACTACATACTATCTGACTAGCTCTGACTATGATTGAAGTATCTTGCCACTTAATGCACATTTGACTTCATATATGCATGTGTCATCTTTATGGTTGCGATGTTTATCTGCAAAAATAGTGTGCCTGCAACCAGATAAGGAAATAATAAATAGCAAGGCCCAAATATTATAATAGTCTATAATTTTACAAAATAAGCCAATAAGGTTTCTCCAGAAGTTTGGAGGCATACTTTAAATTCGACTCATTAAACAATAAGGATTTTATACCATGAGATTTAATTTAAATTCACAAACACAAAAGTAAAATTTGTTTTTAAAAAAACACAGCGAGTGAACATACACATTTATTTAAAAACTATTATGATAAGAAAACGTTGCTGGTGTTTTTTGTTACTGTATTGTAATCAATGTATTATCAGCAGGTTGTATATATATAATGCATATTTATAATTGAAAATGTAAGGAATTACTGAAACCCTGAACTTTAGTTTTAAACTTTCTTTAACTTTGAAGCATATTCCCATTATTCCAATGAGGATAGATTCATATTAACATTCTAACCCATTTTAGTCCTCGTAATGAGCCTAAAATAGCTGCCAGCTTGCAGTGCTAGAATTAATGATAATTAAATGTAACACAAAATGTATTTCCATATTTTGTATTGCTCAAATGATTTCATCTCAGATGTAGTATGATTCTTTATAGAGATGACTACTTCTATTTAATCTTTTTCAATTTTAATTTGAATTTCATATTGTTCCTGACTGTTTAATGAATATTTGGGGAGATGGCCATAGTGTTGTTAATTATACTGGAGACTGGGTATAATTAATTCTTTTGGACCCAAAGTCATCTAGTTAATCGATTTCTGATGAAACTGGAGATTAAACACAGATAGTTCCACTCTTCCTTCATTCATTTTAATTCTCTCTTTCAATTCAATCAGACTACTTTGGGAAGTCATTGCTAGCAAATCAATTAGTGGAGCTGTTTTGGATATTATCAAGATGTTAATAAGTGGGTGATCTTTTCCGTCAAGGTAGCTTAATATCGATTTTAAAAAATTGAGAATTTTTAGTTTCAGTTATAGAGAACTAGAAGCCACCATGTTATTATAATTCATATTTAAGTAATGTATAATTGTCTATTAACAATACTCTCATGTATCACATATACACGAAGTTGTCAGCATGGCATTTCTAATAATCCTAAAAAAGTGAAGAGGCAAAGGTTTACAGTATTCCTAAATACATTTCCTACTGTATAGTACTTCCAATAATTGAGTTAATAATTCATGAAGACAAAACTGATTTCTTGAACAATTCAGTGCTTTTTAGTATTGTTTGAAAAACGTAGCACATGTGGCAGTTTGTCATGTTCAACGCATGCTATATAATACTATAAAATCCCTTTAAAATTTAAAAAAGAAAATGGGGTATAATAAACACACCATACCTTTTAGTCAAAGAATAAAACTTTATGAATCTTTTTCCCATTTTTCATATTACTAGAGATAACTTTTTGTTGTTGTTGTTGTTGTTTTGCGGTACGCAGGCCTCTCACTGTTGTGGTCTCTCCCGTTGCGGAACACAGGTTCCAGACGCACAGGCTCAGCGGCCATGGCTCACGGGTCCAGCCGCTCCACAGCATGTGGGATCTTCCCGGACCGGGGCACGAACTCGTGTCTGCTGCGTCGGCAGGCGGACTCTCAACCACTGCGCCACTAGGGAAGGCCACTAGAGATAACTTTTAAATGTGTTTTGGGAAATGCGTATTTCAACTTCTTAACAGAGATATCCTCAAATAACATTGATAACAAGTCCTGAGTTTAATGGATTATTATTTCACACTAAATCACATCAGTTTACTTAAACTTGTTTCAGTAAAAGTTAAGATTCTTGCTAATATATTTACCATACATTGGAAGATGGCTCTTCTGAAAACTTCTATCAGCTTTGCAATTTCTGGATCCTGCCAGAGAATTCTGGGAAAAACCCAATAGCTTTGAAATCCAACAGGGATGGTACAGATACAGTTTTTTGTAATCTGACCACTGAACTTTTGATTGTGCTACTAAACTTTGCTGATGAAGATACCTATTGGCAGTATAAGATGTAGTTATATATTAAGAATCCATTTCATTATGTATAAATAAACCGTTGGGCAGTATTTCTCCTGAATCAAATTTGAATTTGCACAACTGCTTGTGAATGGGTAAGCACCTTAATACTCAACACATGATACCAGGCAAGGAAATCTTTTCATTTTCATAAGAAAGTGAACTGTATTTTAGACATCAAAGAATTTGAAGTGGAGTCAAAAAAATGTGACGTGAATTTCATTAAGTATATATTTTAAAATCAAAGCAACATTAGACTCTTCATTATGCTGAAGAAGTTTTAAATGGTATTTGATTTGCATAATCATAATAAAGTATTTTAATATGCAAATCTTATCTCTATATATTTTTTAACTAAAATGTAGCATGCTTTCTTATGTGCATATTATAATATGATTAAAATAGTTGTAATTATATTCTTGCTTATTTTTTTAGGTGATTATACTTTGACTTTCTGAGATAGTTTATATTAACATATTAATTCATTTTATGTGACCTAGAAGCAGTCACAAACTTCCAAGTAATATACCATTTTACCCACTCATTAATCTTGCACTTAATGCACAGTACTGGTCTTGCTTGGGATCATGTAAATAATATTTCTCAGACACTTCCCAAGATCTCTATTTTTTTGCCAAAATATTAGGAGGAAGACAGAGAGTCTTTCTAGTATTTCTAAAAGCAGAAACAGGAAGGTTAACCAGGAAAAACCAGATGAGTAATTGAAACATGCATTTGAACAGATCTGATAAGTATAATAGCCAAAGTGAAAACAAAATGACAAATAAGGCTCCAAGCCAGTTTATCTAAGGGCAACACCTACGGTCAATGAAAATTTGTAAAATGTAAGGTGACTGACTAATATCATTAAGAGCTTCACTTTTCCTTGACTTTTGGGGTCAATCTTTTCCCCTCAGGTTACCTGTCAATTGTGGAGTCGCAGTGACTCTACCTTTGAACTACAAGTCTTTTCCCCAGATTTTAGAGGAAAGAAGAGCTATTATGCTCAGGGTAGAGGGAAATAGGACAACTGGAAATAAGCAATGGCTCCTAAAGCTTCTGCTTGGATATGATGAAAAGTGACATTTGTTTACATCCCATTGACTCTGAAGGTTCCCTGACTGTGGTTAAGAATCTATTAACTTCTCACACAGAAAAGGGAGTGAATCATAGGGAACAATAACACAGTCATCCACCATGCTTTTATTAATATCCCAGTTTGTTAGATGGGGAAGGAGAAGTATTGTATGTTCAGCAGGCAGGTATCATTTCTAACATAAGCAATCCTAGACTTCCAGGAAATGGTAGAGTCCAGATTTGAACCCAGGAAGTTTGGCTCAAAAGCCTTGAATTTTAACCACTAGGTCATATGTCTTTTAATGCTAGGCAGAGTTTCTAGTCTGTGTGACTTCAAAGTCCATGCTCTTTAGATTCTGTGGATAGTTTCCTGTAAAATCTATCAATATTATAAGATATTACCCAGCAGACCAATATCAAAAACCAGTCTGTTCATTCAACCTAATGTTCTGCCACTTTATCACAGCCTTCTATACCACTTGTAGTTTCCTTGGAACGTATCATATTCTGATATGCATGTCCTCTGCATACTCCTTGTGTATCCTCACATACTCCCTCTACCCTGGGTTTCTTGAAATACTTTTTGTTTTTCAGTGTCTTCTCTGAGTCATTTCCTCTACCTTCTTGTACCACTACAAATTGACAAAATCCCTTCTTCCTCTGTGATCCCACCGTAACTTTAAAACTATCTATATAACGCCTATCATATTGTATTATGATAGTTGACAGAATAGCTTAGGATCCATGAATTTCTTAATTAAAGTAGTGAGACTGGTTTATTCATCTTTATCTCCACCAAATCAGTACATTGCTGGTCAGATAGTTGGAATTAATTTTATGTTTGTTGAATAAATGGATTCACCTTAGTAGTATGTAAAACAAGAATTTTGAGTTTATTATTTCATAAATATGTGCATTACTGACCTGATGATTGTATATTTATTTACTATTAACTCTGTGAAAAACCAAATAAAATTTCACTGTATATCTTGGCAAAGGTATACTTTGGAATCCCATCAAGTTTTCATCTTTGTACAGTACATCTGTTTTCTAACTTAATTTGAGCAGTTAACTTGACTTTCAATAACTTCTGGCACAAATGATCAATTAAGCATAAAGCAGAATGTTTCCATTCATTCAGACTGCTTTTATGGCAGACTGTTTATGGTAGTTCTCTTGTCAGTATAATAAGGACATAGTGATTTTAATTGAGGACATTACTAAGATTTATTGATCCACATTTCTAACGTTGGAATTTAAAGGTCAAGAAGCCACAACACTGGGCACAAAAAATGTCACTTTTATGGATTATTTGCCAGAAATGGTTATTTTAAAAAGACAGCCTTGATTCCCTCAAATTTTCAAATACACTCACCATGAATTGTCTTCCTCTAACCATTTTAAAGATGCCAATGTTCTATTTCATCTTGCTGTTTTGTGAGTCTTGGAAATACACTAGGATATCGCTATGAGTGGAAGCAGACCTTTTTTAGATGTAGCAAGAAAGAACATTATCAAATTTACGGTTGATGTTTTACAAAAGCCTCCCACCAATTGTTTGTGGTCAATGTCCAATACTGGCAACAGATTCAAGCAGGCAGGTGCTTACATATCCTGAGGCAGGTGGATGCTTGTCTGTTGCTGGCTTAGTGATGCTAAATGTCTAAACTGACTTCAGTCCTACTCTGTTTTCAATCAAATGGGTTTGAGCTTTTATTTTGTGAAAAATACCAAGGAAGACAAATGAGTTTAAGGATATTAAATATATTCTCCTTTTATGAGTAAACTAATAACCTGTATAAATTTTGTGTGCATTATACATAATGCTATTTAAAAAGAAGTCAGAGGTACATAAGACATAACATTTTCATTTACTTGTTTTATTTCAGGATTCTTCATCTTGCTTCATTTTTTTCTCTTAAGTGGAAATCTGTACCACCCTTTGTCCAGACACTGAGTTCCCTTAAACTTTCATTTTCTGCCTTCTGCCCCCAAATCCTGATTTTTGGATGTTGCTTCACACTTTATGGCGACATATAATCACAGAATTAATGTATTATTCCAACAGGCAATTTTTGTTCTGGTATTTTGCATGGGAAGCACCAGTCTGAGCAGCATTCTGTAAAAGTGCCTGTAGTCCATTATGAGGCACAGAGTTCAATCATCTCATTGATAAGTACTTAACTTCATTCAAGAAATACTTATTTGGTACCAATATGTGTCAGGCACTTTAAGAGAAGAAATGGTATCTATCCTTACGTAGTTGACAGTCTAGTGTAAAAAATTAAACAACTATATCATACTCTGTTTGTACTGTACATATTACTATTATGACTGAAAACATAAGGCAAATTAAGAAATTTTATGATGTCTTCTTAACTTAAAGCAGACATGGAAGTCAGAAATTAGATAGAATATAATTCAAGGATCACTTCAGCCAACAAATATTTATTTATTGTCTTCACTGTGCCAAACTCCTTCATATGTAGGGAAATAGATAGCTGAATAAAGCATCCTCCAAATGCTTAAAGAAGCAGTTCTAAAGAAACAGAGTGCAGGCATTCAGCCAAACCTGCACAAGGTCTCTTGGAGGAGAAGAGACCTGAGTTAAAGTTTAAGGCAATGTGAAGTCAGCTACAAAACAAATAACATAAAAAATATATTTTAAATAAAGTAAGGTATGGCCTTTTAGATGTTGGACATTTTACTGCTCACTGGGAATAGCTTCAGATATTTTATAGATAAGATGATTTTTGAACTAGGTTTTGAGAGTTCAAAGGATTCCAATAATCCATGGTATCACATATATTTTAGAATGAATCATATTTGATGCTAATCTTTAAAGGAGTAACACTCCAAGAAGTACAAAAATAATTTTTACATGCTTTCCATTAAAAAAAGGCATCGTGCATAAGAATTGTTTTATATATATATATATATATATATATATATATATATATATATATTTACATTATATGATTATGGAAAATTTATAAGGAAATAAAAACTGTCAAATACAATAGGGTTATAAGACTGTTATTAAAGAATGTCAGACCTTTGCACTGTAAATCATGGACAATTAGTAGATTATACCTTGTTTAATTTAAATTGACCAGTCTTAGTGATCACCAAGAATTTAATGTGTGTATATGTGTGAGATTACAGTATTTTCACCCTGAGGATGACTGTCTTTTAGTGGAATATGACAGTTTAAATAGATAACTTGAATAAATTAGGAGTAAAAAAAAATGAGAAAATTATAAGAAGAGTGAACTTAAAAATAAAAAAGGGAAGCAGAGACATTCCCCCAGACAGGATCAGTGCCGACCAGCACTCACCAGCCCGAGAGGCTTGTCTGCTCACCCGCCGGGGCGGGCGGGGCTGGGAGCTGAGGTTCAGGCTTCGGTTGGAGCGCAGGGAAAGGACTGGGGTTGGCGGCGTGAACACAGCCTGAAGGGGGCTAGTGCACCACGGCTAGCCGGGAGGGAATCTGGGAGAAAGTCTGTAACTGCCTAAGAAGCAAGAGACCATTGTTTCCTGGTGCACATGGACAGGGGATTCAAACCACCGCCTAAACGAGCTCCAGAGACGGGTGCGAGCTGCGGCTTTCAGCGCGGACCCCAGAGACAGGCATGAAACGCTAAGGCTGCAGCTGAAGCCACCAAGAAGTCTGTGTGCAAGCACAGGTCACTATCCACACCTCCCCTCCCGGGAGCCTGTGCAGCCCCCCACTGCCCGGGTCCCGTGATCCAGGGACAACTTCCCTAGGAGAACGCACGGCGCACCTCAGGCTGGTGCAACGTCACGCTGGCCTCTGCCACCGCAGGCTCGCCAGCACCCGTACCCCAACCTCCCTCTGGCCTGAGTGAGCCACAGCCCCCGAAGCAGCTGCTCCTTTAACCCCGTCCTGTCTGAGCGAAGAACAGACGCCCTCCGGTGACCTACACGCAGAGGCGGGGCCAAATCCAAAGCTGGACCCCGGGAGCTGTGAGAACAAAGAGAGAAAGGCAAATCTCTCCCAGCAGCCTCAGGAGCAGCAGATTAAATCTCCACAACCAACTTGATGTACCTGCATCTGTGGAATATCTGAATAGACAACGAATCATCCCAAAATTGAGGCAGTGGACTTTGGGAGCAACTGTAGACGTGGGGGTTTGCTTTCTGCATCTAATTTGTTTCTGGTTTTATGTTTAACTTAGTTTAGTATTTAGAGCTTATTATAATTGGTAGATTTGTTTATTGATTTGGTTGCTTTTTATATATATATATATTTTTTTTCTTTTTCTCTTTTTGTGAGTGTGTATGTGTGTGCCTCTTTGTGTGATTTTGTCTATATAGCTTTTACCATTTGTCCTAGGGTTCTGTCTGTCCATTTTTTTTCTTTTTTTTTAAGTGTCGTTTTTAGCACTTGTTATTATTGGTGGATTTGTTTTTTGGTTCGGTGGCTCTCTTCTTTCTTTCCTTTTTTTTTATTACTTTTTAATTTATTTTTAATTTTTTTCTCTTTTAATAACTATTTTATTTATATTTTCTTCCTTCCTTCCTTCCTTCCTTTCTCTTCTCTCTCTCTCTCTTTCTTTCTTTCTTCTCCCTTTTATTCTGAGCCGTGTGGCTGACAGGGTCATGGAGTTTTGGCTGGGTGTCAGTCCTGTGCCTCTGAGGTGGGAGAGCCGAGTTCAGGACATTGGGCAACCAGAGACCTCCCGGGCCCACATAATATCAAATAGCGAAAGCTCTTCCAGAGATCTCCATCTCAATGCTAAGACCCAACTCTACTCAACGACCAGCAAGCTACAGTGCTGGACCAACCCTATGCCAAACAACTAGCAAGACAGGAACACAATCCCACCAATTAGCCGAGAGGCTGCCTAAAATCATAATAAGGTCACAGACACCCCAAAACACACCACTGGATGTGGTCCTGCCCACCAGAAAGACAAGATCCAGCCTCATCCACCAGAACACAGGCACTAGTCCCCTCCACCAGGAAGCCTACACAAGCCACTGAACCAACCTTAGCCACTGGGGGCAGACACCAAAAACAACGGGAACTATGAACTGGCAGCCTGTGAAAAGGAGACGCCAAATACAGTAAGTTAAGCAAAAGGAGAAGACAGAGAAATACACAGCAGATGAAGGAGCAAGGTAAAAACCCACCAGACCAAATAAATGAAGAGGAAGTAGGTAGTCTACCTGAAAAAGAATTCAGAGTAATGATAGTAAAGATGATCCAAAATCTTGGAAATAGAATGGAGAAAATACAAGAAACATTTAACAAGGACCTAGAAGAACTAAAGAGCAAAGAAACGATGAACAACATAATAAATGCAATTAAAAATTCTCTACAAGGAATCAATAGCAGAATAACTGAGGCACAAGAACGGATAAGTGACCTGGAAGATAAAATAGTGGAAATAACTACCACGGAGCAGAATAAAGAAAAAAGAATGAAAAGAATTGAGGACAATCTCAGAGAACTCTGGGACAATATTAAATGCACCAACATTTGAATTATAGGGGTTCCAGAGGAAGAGAAAAAAAGGGACTGAGAAAATATTTGAAGAGATTATAGTTGAAAACTATAAAAATTTTAAAAATTAACAATAAAAAAGTGAAAAAGCTCATAGTCTGGAGCCTCTCATACTGGATATTTCAAAGTATTTTCATTTTTACAATTTACTGTATTTTATGATAAAGTTATTGATATTCAGGAAACAACCTGATGAAATTAAGGAAGACAGAAAATAAAGGTTCTCATAATAAAAACAATGAGTAGAATATAGTTTCCGTAGACCTATAAAGAATGATAGGGCTAAAAAGTGATTGGATAATTTGTTCAAAAGTAAAATATATTTCATAACATAACATATGATATCAAATGGGTGGAATATGTATGAGGAAACTATTGCAATGAACCATCTGAAAATAGTAATGGCCAAAAATCCCTGAAAAACTCACATCACAAATTTAAACTTCTTGACCCAACATTATATCGGCCGCATAGTTCAGGGACTGTGTTCAATGTGGTAATATCGGAAAGTAGTACCTTGCGTGGCCCATCATAGTTACTCAAAATGTTCACTGAATGGATGAAATTGTTACTGAGCAACTACTGTATGCAAAGAAAATAAGCCAGTGGATGCCTGTATAAAAGAGCAAATGTGATATACATCATAAATTTGAGGACAAAAACATGATCTAGATTTAACTATGTACAAGGATAAAAGGAGAAAAAAGAAGAGATGAAATAGTTTTAAGAAGAAAACCTGAATTACTGGAAAAAAGTGATTTGACTAATAGATTGAGATGATTAGTGCTTTTGAAACAATATCTTTGCCAAATCTGTGACTCATGTATATTGAGACTCCCAGTGAGAAATTTAAGTGTGTTGAGTTGGTAAAATATTCATCAAAGGCAAAGTCTAAGGTGAATTCTTGTAATATTCTACAAAATAGTCCTGAGAGAACTTTTAAAAATTAGGTTACCTTTGTTTCTGGTGTTTTTTTAAAGATAATTATATGTGAGGGCTCTTCTTTTCTTCATTTTCTCATGTAAATATACTTCTCTGTTTACTCCAAATATAAGCTACTTTCCTCCACTTTCAGCTTTCATAATGCCTCATTTTTCTAATATCCAACTCTGCCAGGTTCTGCTCCACAGAAGCACTCTGTATTCTTAAATTTTTCTCCTTCCGAAACTGTAATTTTCTACATAACTCCTATTTCCTTGAAGGCCTTTGTGATTATGCTTGCTGATTTATTCCTGATATAACACTTAAGTAATAATTTTAGCACTTGCTTCCAGGTAAAACTTTAATGGACATGAGATTAACCACAGAAGATAGGTTTTTGCTATTTTTGGTTTTGATTTTGTTGTCTTTTGTTTTTTAAGTACGGCAACCAAAAAATATATATATATATGTATATATATATATTTAAATATGTATAGAGAAAGACAGAGACGGAGACAGAGAGACAGACAGAGACTCAGTTGTGATTGTTCACTTCTAGTACTTCAGATTTAGAATATAACTTTTCCTGAATGGGATTTACATTTCTAAAAGAAACTTTTACTTTGAAGTGAAAATTATCTTTTGGAAGGCTATCTCAAGTTAAAGTTAATTTCTAAAGTGTTATTCCCCAAACTAAGATAATTCCTTTGGATTATCTTCTTCCTATCTTTTCCTCATTTCTCCTTACTTTTTCCTTTACCTTTCCTTTTAAATAACCAGTGTGTGTCTAAAAGTAGTTGTGTAAAAAATAAAAATCAATTTTTACAACTCATGTAATAAAATGGAATCTCTTGTTACTGCATTTAATCCAAATGATGTTGGCTAAGTATCCCATTTATATAGGTCACCGTGAAGGGATATTTTGTTGTATGTTTGATAAACATTTGATTATCTTTGAGTAAAGCTAATTTGAAAACATATCCATATGTTTATGCTATGCTATTACTGCTTATGCTATATAATTTTCTACTAATTGCTTTGATATTATAGGAACATTATGAGCATCTACATGAAATATACTTAATTTTCTGAATCATGTTACAGATTTAGCCATGTTAAAAATTGAAAATCAAAGCATAATATATTAGAAAGTTCCCATGTTTTTTAAGCATTTTGTCATACTAAAAATTGAAATGAACTAGGATTTGTAATAAACAAACCAAAACCCTTTACTTGTTAAATCAATAAAAAGCTTTTATTAATGTGCTCGACAATGTCCTAGAAAAAAAGAAACTGACCAAAAATTTTTAAAAAAATTTCTAAGGTGGGGGAGAGTTAAAATATCGTGTATGTTTGAAACCATAGGCTAAACAATAGTGAGTCAGAAAAAAAAAGCTTTGTTAACAGAAGTGGGTCAAAATACTGATTTATTAGTTTAACCCTACAACAGTTAATCATTTATTGAGTGTTATATTGACACACATTTAGATATCCACAATCACTTCGTGAAATCTGCTTTCGATGTGAAAAGAAAATGCTTAATATCAGTCAGAGAACTTAGATATGAGTGTTTTGTATATATATATATTTTTTGTAGTTTGCTTCACTGGGGAATTTTTCTCCTGAAAGTCAAGTGTACATCATTGTTTTCCAGAATATGATACTATTGACTTGAAAATTATGTTTTCTCTTACACCAGACACTCAAAGATAAGTTTAATAGCTATCCATTGACATCAATGATACTTAAAATTTACAGACAGTTTGAAAAGTCTGAGCCAATAGGGAGAATCCATTAATTTTTCTAATAAATAAAAGTAGACAAATGTGGATGGTTCAGTAATGTCTATTATCTTTTAAATTGTATTTATGCACTTGCTAACTCATACAAAAGTGATTTCAAGATATCAATTATATTTTTGTAAAATATTTTTTATTGGGATTCAAAGACTTATATCTACAATTTTAATAAATGTCTTATTTTACAAATTCCATAGTTATATCCTAAAAATGAGAACAAAATCTACTAAAGCTACTTTGATGAGTGATAGAGCAGCAGCGTTTGGTACAATTTTTCTAAAAGATTTTATTTTACATTTGTCTTTGCATTGCAGTAAGAATCTAGATGTGTCTGAGAATTGTTAAATTCAGCATTAACAAGATGATATTAAATATATTTTACTGACCCTAAACCTGGAAGAAAATTGGTATCCAGCAAAAACCTATTCTCTTCTATATAAGTAAGATATAATTAATTGCTTCATGTTATTAAACTTAGTTCTCCCACCTGTCTTAAAAAAAATAGATATCTGGTAATGGTTCTACTTGGACTTGTTGATAAAATTTCTTAAGATTTAACTAGGGAGCTATATCATTGTCATAATTAACACCCAGATCAAGTTTCCTTACTCCTTCCATCCTTCTTCATTTCAGCATTTTTAGCGTGTATGCAAAATTTTTTATTAAAATATGGCTCTATAGTGATAAACTGTGCGTAGCCATAGCAACGTAAAAAGAGCATATTTGCAACTTATTAAACATTAATCAATCTAAGTGATATGGCTTATATGAAGGTTTAATTTGTCCCTGGATAAGTATTTATTCAAACCACCTTTTTCAGTAGATTCTTTCAAAAGTCTGGGTCCTTATTCTCCTTTGCCCAATAATATAAATAGTATTGATGAAGGAAAGTTGAGGATTTTACTGCAAATGTCTTCAACAAATATAAAGGTACATAGTTGTCCTGTGACTTTATTTCATTATACAGAAACGAATTTTACTAATTTACAGAAATCTAAGCTGGGAAAATAAACTTATCTGAATTTGATTTTGTAAGTTACCTTCCAAAAATTACAAGTGCTTAAACATTTTAAATACGTTCTATTAAAATATCATATAAAATATTAGATATTCAGCTTGCATCTTTGAATCCCCATAACACTGTATAGTGAATTTCATATTTGTATAGTTGTTAATATAACATAAGCAAACAAATACATTACAGTGAGGGTTATATTGTGATAACTATAGTAATATAATTTGTTTCATCAAAAACATGTATAATTCACCAAGTCCTAGTTTTTTGTATTAGTGTGTTTTAAATCATGCAACTATCATTATGTTTATCAAGTTGAACTATGTCCTCTGTGATACAAATGCCATATGGCCAATAATTTTGTTATTTGAAACTGCGAATTTTATTCCAGAGGAAGAATAACTGGATACAAAAATATATTCTTGTTATTTTGGTTTGTGCCCAGCTACACTGACAATATAAGCAAAAATATTATAATAAAAAGAGTCACAAAATTGAATGATTTAATATTGATAAATCAGAATCCTCTTTTGATAAATCTAGGTAAAATATAGTAATGTTAGCATGATGTAGGCCTAATGCTCAGGGCTTATTCAAAATTTGAAGATTTAAAACTAAGTTTTACATGAAGGAATAGATATTAAAATGACACAAAGTAAAAGTGATTATGATTGAGCTTTTTACTAAGACATGAGTATACTGAAATATCACACCACAGCCGTTCAAACTAAGGATTAACCTTCCATGGGAACTGTTCTGTGGAAAGGCAGAAAATAATAAAAATTTTCGATTCATGCAATGCCGCCTGAAGTCCTGTTTTAATTCACATTATCAGTAACTCAGCAGTCCTTTCTTTCATTTCTAATGTATTCAGTATTTCATAAAACTGGACAAGGAATACAATTGATCAAAATAGAACTCAATACATCATACACTATTGAAATAATACAGTAGTTCACTCTTAGAAACATCACTATTATCATTATACATTATGACATTTTACACAACGAAGAAATACTGCTTTTGTCTCCACAGGTGCAAAGTGCTTTTCACTTTTAGAAGTGTCTAAAAGTATCCTCTGCAGGATACTTTTGCCAATACACCGTTGCTTTGGTGTACTAACATTTTCTATTACAGTGTAAAGATAAAAGCAAGTGCCTACCTTTTCTCCATTAAAATGGAGTGCCTTCCAAAGAAGGATTGTGAAATCAAAGCCTTTTCTAGTTTTGCTCTATATGTTCTTTCCTCTATAGTTTGTAATAACAAGGAAACATGATGAAAATAGTACTATTCTTATCCCCTTTAGAAAGTGCATGGGAAAAATGTGTGCTTTCTAAAGAAAATATTTGAATATTCACTGTCTTGGATAATATGCTTCAACATCATAATTTTCAATAGATCATAGAGCAAAAAATTATCCCCGGTTGGAGTTATTTCATATATTTTACCAACAGTTTAATTTATTATTAAATATTCCTCAGGCAACCCAAACCTTCCCTTCTAATTGTATATCTTCCAACTGACCAGTGTCTCTGTTCTGTTGATTCAAGTAGCAATCTTTTGTAGTCAACAGGTATTTCTGTGAAAATCTTGCCAAGAATTGTATCCTATTTTAATTCATCAAAAAATACTTGCCATATGCTCATTCTATGAAAAGTCACTCTCAGAATGACAACTAATAATGATTAATGGAATAAAATATATCCTGTTCAGTGTTGACCAATCATATCAAAAATGGTAGGTATGATTCTAATTTATTTCTACATTTATATTTTTATGCATCCAAGGTTAAACCACCAACTTATGGCTGATTTAAAATTGTGTTTAAGAATACAGCACTAGGGTTAACTGTGTAAATGAAGAAGAAAGAAGAAATAATCGATGAAAATATATAAAAATAAATAATTTCTACAGAACAGACAATTAAACAATTGTGTGCAGTATTTAGGAAAATGTGAGGATTAGAAAATTTTTCATCTCTTATCCTATGTACAAGATGCCCAACATGTTAAAGAAAATCCTGCCATTTATGGAAACATGTATGCACCTTGAGAACATTCCGCTAAGTGAAATAAGCCAGACAAAGACAAGTGGCTCATGGTACCACTTATATGTGGTAACTGAAAAAATAAGTCAGTCTCAAAAACACAGAGTAAAAAGTGGTTGCCGGGGATTGAGGAGTAGGGAAACATGGAGAGATTGGTAAAGTGGTACAAACTTTCAGCTATAAGATGAATTAGTTCTTAGGATCTAATATAAAACAAGGTGACTATAGTTGATAACACTATTATTGTTATCAATATAGTGTTGTATAATTGAAATTTTCTAGGAGAGTAGAACTTAAATTTATCATCAAAAAAAGATGAATATGTGAAGTGATGTGTGTATTAATTAACTAGGTGAGGAGAATCCTTTCACGATGTATACATATATCAAATCATCATGATGTACACTTTAAGTATCTTACAGTTTTATTTGTCAGTTACACCTCAATAAAGCTGAAATGAAAAAAAATTTTTCACAATTTCTTTAAAAGCATTATACGTTCATATTCACCCAAGGGTGAATAGATCCTCAAAATTTCTCAGAGATCCATTACAGTATTGAATCTTAGGAGTAGTTAAGAGAATGCCATCTAGCTCCATGTTAATCTCTTTCCTGGAGATATTAGCTCTGATTGCAAAGATCTCACTTCCTACCCACTGGAAGCCTCTTTGCTTTGCGAAAGCAATCTTCTCTTAGCTTGCTTACGATTTGACACTGGAACTAAAAATTCTTTGGATTCTTGGGCTTCCCTGGTGGCGCAGTGGTTGAGAGTCCGCTTGCCGATGCAGGGGACGTGGATTCGTGCCCCGGTCCGGGAAGATCCCACATGCCGCGGAGCGGCTGGGCCTGTGAGCCATGACCGCTGAGCCTGCGCGTCCGGAGCCTGTGCTCCGCAACGGGAGAGACCATAGCAGTGAGAGGCCGGCGTACCGCAAAAAAAAAAAAAAAAAATTATTTGGATTCTTAAGATGTAGAGGAAAAGGGCATACTTCCAACTATAGATTTTACTTTCTTGAAGATTGTATTTTGGTCTATCAGTAATCACTGGTCTTTAGTATGTTAACATTTCTGTTTAGAACCGTCTACTTGTGATTGAACACATTATTGTTGTACCATTGTAAGTGACTGATAACCGCATTAATATGTAAAATATGGTCTTCCATATTTCATATATGGATTATATATGTTTGATGATATATATTTCATAATATATCAATTAAGACATATGCAATTAGCTATACTAAGGAGAATTGTTTGTGTTATCAGTAGATGTAGACTAATATTATAGAGAGGAGTGTCACTTTTATATTAACATATTATCCTTCTACAGTGAATATCAAATAGTTAATAAGCATAAAAGTTATAGATTTCAGCAATCTTGCCATTGTATAACCTTATTTATTCACTAAATTTATTTTTAGTTATTAATTTCCTACGTAATTTTAAGTGCTGGGAGTTAAGCAGTAAAAGTGTGTCCAGTTACACTAAAATACTTTTTTCGTTAAATTCACATTAAGCTAATTGTTTTTATTTTTATTTTCTAAATCTGGCAACCTGAGTCTTCTATCAGCTTTTCTCATCCTGCTCCTATTTAGGTATGCCATGCAAGGCTATTTAGCAGATTGGAAGGCAGAAAGTGCCAAGAGATACCTGGCATCCGTCTTTTGGCTTTGATCTATATTTATCCAGATAATCAGACAGTTGCCTCTGGCACTCCCAGCAGCACTCGCCTTGCTGATCCGCACTACAGGTGCCAATCTCACTTAGAAGGCACCAGCTGTGCACTATGAGAACCTGTTAGTGTTTCTCGAACACCTGCTGTCCATGACTCTTCCTCAGAGGCTGTACAAGCAGCAATGTGGTGATATCTTAAAATTTCTAACTCCCAGCCTCATAGGGACCTTTATTCCAAATTATTAATATTTAGTAATACCATATCTTACCTTTTGTTTCCCCAGCCTTAGGAAGCACTACTGAGCTCTGCACTTATTAAAGTCTGAATTACCTCAGTTTCCTGTTTTTGTCCTTTGACCTTCCAGCTTGTGTGTAGGAAGTGCTCCGTGCTTGAAATACCTTATGTGATTTCCATTTTTCTATCTTCACGATAATGCATCAAGTGGTTGCAATAAACCAGGCCAAAGATGGTGGTGGCTTGCACCAGAGGAAGTAGCAGTGGAGGTGGTATGAATGAGTAAAGTTCTGTATATCCTTTGAAGGTATAGCCATCAGGGACTGATGACAGATAGTTTGTAGAGTATGAGAGACAAAGATATTTGAAAAGGATAACTCCAAGGGTTTTGGTCAGTACAGGGAAAAAATTTAGTTTGTAGTTACGAAGGAATAGGACACAGAGAGAAGCAAGTTTGGAAGAAATTCTAAAAAGCTTACTTTGTGACAGTTTTGAGATAATTATTAGTGATATTTTTCAACTAATTTTACAGATAGACAAATTGATTCTGTTTTACATTCTGTTAGTTGTGGCCATGAACAAAAATGAGTCAGTGGATCAGGTTAGGTGCCTCAAACAGAGCTTTATTTATTTCCCTTAAATTGCACCTCAAATGCAATGTGCCCTGAAGAAAAATGCCTCCAAATATTTTCAGTAAAGCTTGTTTATCGGCATAATTATGTTTTCCTTGGGGAGTCTCTAGTAGTTTCCTTTTCAGTATGTGAAGTTTAAGGTAAAATAAACAGGCCTTATATTTCAAACTTGCAAGCTTCTTTATTATATTGAAACCCCACTGATAATTAAACCATATAATTGGAAATATATTAGATCTAACTATGAAATATGCTTTTAAATTTTTCATCAAGAACATAATCATTATTTTCCTTGTAATAAAGTGGCAATTTTTTGGTGTCATGTGTGTTAAACCTTGTTTTAACTCACAATGCTGTAATAGATCCTTAAATGTATTATTGATGACTTTAAATACTTAGAAGTCACCTTTAACTTTTCAGAAGATTAATGATTTTTCTCTTTATAGACTATAGCTTATTGTTAGAGAAATGTGCATATTTTAAATCATTTTACCATTTGAATTCAGTTGCTGCTAACCTTTGGCAATGCAAGCCATGGCCTGATGTATAATATTTCTGAAAGTTTATTATTAGCTGGTGAAGTATGCAAATAATGCCACATAATAATGAATAAGTGTTCCTGCTGCTTCACATTCTCTCCAGCATTTGGTGATGTTAATGTTCTGTATTTGGGCCATGCTAACAGGTGCATAGTGGTGTCTTGTTTTAATTCTTATTTATTTGATGACATCATACGGAGCATCTTTTCATATGCTTATTTGCCATCTATATATCCTCTTTGATAAGGTTTATACTAAGGTCTTTGGCCCATTTTTTAATTGGGTTTCTTGTTTTCTTATTGTTGACTTTTAAGGGCTCTTTGCATATATTGGATAGCAGTCCTTTATTAGATGTGTTTTTTGCACATATTTTCTCCCAGTCTGTGACTTGTCTTCTAAATCTCTGGACACTGTCTTTTGCAGAGCAGTTTTTTATTCTTATCAATTATTTCTTTATAAATTGTGTCTTTGGTGTTGTACCTAAAAAGTCATCACTGTACCCAAGTCATATAGGATTTCTCCACTGATATGTTTTAGGAGTTTTATATTTTGTGTGTTTTACATTTAGGTTTGGAATTCATTTTGACTTAATTTTTGTGAAGGGTGTAAGGTCTGTGTCTAGATTCATTTTATTTTTTGCATAAGACTGTTCAGTTGTTCCAACATCATTTGTTGAAGATAATATCTTTTCTCTGTTGTATTGCCTTTGTCCCTTTGTCAAAGATCAGTTGACTATATTTATGTGGCCCTCTTTCTGGGCTCTCTATTCCGTTCTGATATATTTGTCTATTCTTTTACCAGTACCACACTGTCTTGATTTCTGTAGCTTCATACTAAGTCTTGAAATTGGGTAGCATCAGCCCTCTAACTTCGTTCTTCTTCAATATTGTGTTGGCTATTCTGGGTCTTCTTCCTCTCCATATAAACTTTATAATCAGATTGTTGATATTCACAAAATAACTTGTGGTTTTGGTTGAGTTTGCATTAAATCTATAGATTAAGTTGGCAACAACTGACATCTTGACATTGAGTTTCCTATCCATTTACATGAACTATCTCTCCATTTATTTAGTTCTTCTTGGATTTCATTCCTCAGAGTTTTGTAGTTTTCCTCATAAAGATCTTATATGTATTTTGTTAAATTTATACTTAAGTATTTTATTTTATTGGATACTAATATAAATAGTATTGTGTTTTCAACATCATATTCAATTTTTTCCATTGCTGGTGTAATAACCTTATAATCCTGAAAACTTGCTATAATCACGAACTAGTTCTGGGAGGTTTTAGTCAATTCTTTAGAATTTTTCTACACAATCATGCCAATTTCAAATCAAACAAGTTTTATTTCTTCTTTCCCAATCTATATACTTTTAATTTTATTTTCTTGTTTTATTGCATTAGGTAGAACTTTCAGTATGATGTTGAAAAGTAGTGTTGAGAAGGGACACACTTGACTTCTACCTGATCTTAGTGGGAAAACTTTGAGTTTTTCACCATTAAATATGATGTTAGTTGTAGGGTTTTTGTAGATATCCTTCATGAAGCTGAGGAATTTTCCCTCTATTTCTAGTTTGCTAAGAGTTTTTATCATGAATGTGCATTGGATTTTGTTAAATCCTTTTTTTCATCTCTTAATATGATCATATGATTTCTCTCCTGTGGATATGATATGTTACATAAATTGATTCTTAAATCTTGAACAAGCCTTGCAGACCTGCAAAAAATCTCACTTGGTTATGGTGCATAACTCTTTTTATACATTGTTGGGCTCAATTTGCTAATATTGGGTTGACCAAAAGGTTCGTTCAGGTTTTTCCATAAGGTGTTATTTTGTTGAAGGAGAATTTTTTCATCTCTGTTTGTGAGATATATTGGTCTGTAGTTTCCTTTTCTTGTACTATCTTTGCCTGGTTTTGGTATTACAGTAATGCTGGTCTCATAGTATGGGATATGAAGTATTCCCTCTATTTCTGTTCCCTGAAAGAGACTGTGGGAAATTGGTATAATTTCTTCCTTGAAAGTTTGGTAGAATTCACCAGTGACCTGATCTAGCCTGTTTTTTTCTTTTTAAGAAGGTTATTAATTATTGATTCAATTTATTTTATAGATATAGGCCTATTCAGATTGCGAATTTCTTCTTGTGAGGTTTTGAGAGATGGTGCCTTTCAAGGAATTGGTCCATTTTATCTAAATTATTAAATGTGTAGCTATTGAGTTGTGTTTTATTTAAGTATTTTGTTTAATTTCCATATATTTGGGGATTTTCCAGTTATCTTTTTATTGTTGATTCCTAGTATAATTCCATTGTTGTCTAAGATTGGTATTATATAATTCAATCTTATTAAATTTGTTAAGGTTTGTTTTATGTGGCTAGAAATTGGTCTGTCTGTTTGTTTTATGTGGCCAGAAATTGGTCTGTCTTGGTGGATGTTCCATGTGGGCATGAGAAGAATTATATTCTGCTGTTGTTGGACAAAGTGGTCTATAGACATTAATTATATCCAGTTGATTGATGGTGTAATTAAGTTCAACTATGTCCTTACTGATTTTCTGCCTGCTGGATCTGTCCATGTCTGATAGAGGGGTGTTAGTCTCCAAATATGCAAGTGGATTAATTTTCTTCTCTATGCAATTCTATTCGTATTTGGTTCACTTAGTTTGATGCTCTGTTGTTAGATTTATACATGTTAAGGATTGTTATGTATCTTAGAGAATTGGTCCTTTATCATTGTTTAATGATAACTTTCCTTGCTTTGAAGTCTGCTGTCTGAAATTAATATAGCTACTCCTGCTTTTTTGATTAGGTTAGAATCATATATTTTTTTCTCCAGCCATTTCCTTTTTTTGTTTTGTTTTGTTTTCTTTTTATTGAGATATAGTTGCTTTACAATGTTGTGTTAGTTTCTGCTGTATAACGAAGTGAATCAGCTATATGTATACATATATACCCTCCCACCCCCCTCCAACCATTAACTTTTAATATGTACCTTTATTTTGTTTGTATCTTTTTTTAAAATTTTTATTGGGGTATAGTTGATTTACAATGCCCTGTTACTTTCAGGTGTACAGCAAAGTGAATCAGTCATACATATACACATATCTACTCTTTTGTAGATTCTTTTCCCATATAGGTTATTACAGAGTATTGAGTAGAGCTCCCTGTGCTAATTTGTGTACCTTTATATTTAAACTGCATTTTGTTTTTTTTTAACATTTTAATTTTTTTACATCTTTATTAGACTATAATTGCTTTACAATGGTGTGTTAGTTTCTGCTTTGTAACAAAGTGAATCAGCCATTCATATACATATGTTCCCATATCTCCTCCCTCCTGCGTCTCCCTCACTCCCACCCTCCCTATCCCACCCCTCCAGGCAGTCACAGAGCACCGAGCTGATCTCCCGGTGCTATGCGGCTGCTTCCCACTAGCTATCTACCTTATGTTTGGTAGTGTATATATGTCCATACCTCTCTCTTGCTTTGTCACAGCTTACCCTTCCCCCTCTCCATATCCTCAAGTCCATTCTTTAGTAGGTCTGTGTCTTTATTCCTGTCTTACCCCTAGGTTCTTCATGACATATTTTTTTCTTAAATTCCATATATATGTGTTAGCATACAGTATTTGTCTTTCTCTATCTGACTTACTTCACTCTGTATGACAGACTCTAGGTCCATCCACCTCATTACAAATTGCTCAATTTCGTTTCTTTTTATGGCTGAGTAATATTCCATTGTATATATGTGCCATATCTAATTTATCCATTCATCCGATGATGGACACTTAGGTTGTTTCCATCTCTGGGCTATTGGAAACAGAGCTGCAATGAACATTTTGGTACATGACTCTTTTTGAATTATGGTTTTCTCAGGGTATATGCTCAGTAGTGGGATTGCTGGGTCATATGGTAGTTCTATTTGTAGTTTTTTAAGGAACCTCCATACTCTTCTCCATAGTGGCTGTATCAATTTACATTCCCACCAACAGTGCAAGAGGGTTCCCTTTTCTCCACACCCGCTCCAGCATTTATTCTTTATAGATTTTTTGATGATGGCCATTCTGACTGGTGTGACGTGATATCTCATTGTAGTTTTCATTTGCATTTCTCTAATGATTAATGATGTTGAGCATTCTTTCATGTGTTTGTTGGCAGTCTGTATATCTTCTTTGGAGAAATGTCTATTTAACTCTTCTGCCCATTTTTGGATTGGGTTTTTTGTTTTCTTGTTATTGAGCTGCATGAGATGCTTGTAAATTTTGGAGATTAATCCTTTGTTAGTTGCCTCGTTGGCAAATATTTTCTCCCATTCTGAGGGTTGTCTTTTCGTCTTGTTTATGGTTTCCTTTGCTGTGCAAAAGCTTTGAAGTTTCATTAGGTCCCATTTGTTTATTTTTGTTTTTATTTCCATTTCTCTAGGAGGTGGGTCAAAAAGGATCTTGCTGTGATTTATGTCATAGAGTGTTCTGCCTATGTTTTCCTCTAAGAGTTTGATAGTTTCTGGCCTTACATTTAGGTCTTTAATCCATTTTGAGCTTATTTTTGTGTACAGAGTTAGGGAGTGATATAATCCCATACTTTTACGTGTACCTGTCCAGTTTTCTCAGCACCACTTGTTGAAGAGGCTGTCCTTTCTCCACTGTACATTCCTGCCTCCTTTATCAAAGATAAGGTGACCATATGTGCGTGGGTTTATCTCTGGGCTTTCTATCCTGTTCCATTGATCTATCTTTCTGTTTTTGTGCCAGTATCATATTGTCTTGATTACTGTAGCTTTGTAGTATAGTCTGAAGTCAGGGAGCCTGATTCCTCCAGCTCTGTTTTTCGTTCTCAAGATTGCTTTGGCTATTCGGGGTCTTTTGTGTTTCCATACAAATTGTGACATTTTTTGTTCTGGTTCTGTGAAAAATACTATTGATAGGTTGATAGGGATTGCATTGAATCTGTAGATTGCTTTGGGCAATAGAGTCATTTTCACAATGTTGATTCTTCTAATCCAAGAACATCGTATATCTCTCCATCTATTTGTATCATCTTTAATTTCTTTCATCAGTGTCTTATAATTTTCTGCATATAGGTCTTTTGTCTCCTTAGGTAGGTTTATGCCTAGATATTTTATTCTTTTTGTTGCAGTGGTAAATGGGAGCGTTTTCTTGATTTCACTTTCAGATTTTTCATCATTAGTATATAGGAATGCCAGAAACTTCTGAGCATTAATTTTATATCCTGCTACTTTACCAAATTCCTTGATTAGCTCTAGGAGTTTTCTGGTAGCATCTTTAGGATTCTCTATGTAGAGTATCATGTCATCTGCAAACAGTGATAGCTTTACTTCTTTTCTGATTTGGATTCCTCTTATTTCCTTTTCTTCTCTAATTGCTGTGGTTAAAACTTCCAAAACTATGTTGAATAAGGGTGGTGAGAGTGGGCAACCTTGTCTTGTTCCTGATCTTGGTGGAAATGCTTTCAGTTTTTCACCATTGAGGACGATGTTGGCTGTGGGTTTGTCATATATGGCCTTTATTATATTGAGGAAAGTTCCCTCTAGGCCTACTTTCTGCAGGGTTATTATCATAAATGGGTGTTGAATTTTGTCAAAAGCTTTCTCTGCATCTATTGAGATGATCATATGGTTTTTCTCCTTCAGTTTGTTAATATGGTTTATCACGTTGATTGATTTGTGTATATTGAAGAATCCTTGCCTTCCTGGAATAAACCCCACTTGATCATGGTGTATGATCCGTTTAATGTGCTGTTGGATTCTGTTTGCTAGTATTTTGTTGAGGATTTTTGCATCTATTTTCGTCAGTGATATTGGCCTGTAGTTTTCTTTCTTTCTGTCATCCTTGTCTGGTTTTGGTATCAGGGTGATGGTGGCCTCGTAGAATAAGTTTGGGAGTGTTCCTCCCTCTGCTATATTTGGGAAATTTGAGAAGGATAGGTGTTAGCTCTTCTCTAAATGTTTGATAGAATTCACCTGTGAATCCATCTGGTACTGGGCTTTTGTTTGTTGGAAGATTTTTAATCACAGTTTCATTTTCAGTGCTTGTGATTGGTCTGTTCATATTTTCTGTTTCTTCCTGATTCAGTCTTGGCAGGTTGTGCATTTCTAAGAATTTGTCCATTTCTTCCAGGTTGTCCATTTTATTGGCATAAAGTTGCTTGTAGTAATCTCTCATGATCTTTTGTGATTCTGCAGTGTCAGTTGTTACTTCTCCTTTTTCATTTCTAATTCTATTGATTTGAATCTTCTCTCTTTTTTTCTTGATGAGTCTGGCTAATGGTTTATCAGTTTTGTTTATCTTCTCAAAGAACCAGCTTTTAATTTTATTGATCTTTGCTATCATTTCCTTCATTTATTTTTCATTTATTTCTGATCTGATTTTTATGATTTCTTTCCTTCTGCTAACTTTGGGGGTTTTTTGTTCCTCTTTGTGTAATTGCTTTAGGTGCAAGGTTAGGCTGTTTATTCAAGATGTTTCCTGTTTCTTAAGGTAGGATTGTATTGCTATAAACTTCCCTCATAGAACTGCTTTTGCGGCATGTCATAGATTTTAGGTCGTCATGTCTCCATTGTCATTTGTTTCTAGGTGTTTTTTTATTTCCTCTTTGATTTCTTCAGTGATCACTTCGTTTTTAAGTAATGTATTGTTTAGCCTCCATGTGTTTATATTTTTTACAAATCTTTTCCTGTAATTGATATCTAGTCTCATAGCGTTGTGGTCGGAAAGGATACTTGATGCAATTTCAATTTTCTTAAATTTACCAAGGCTTGATTTGTGACCCAAGATATGCTCTATCCTGGAGAATGTTCCATGAGCACTTGAGAAAAATGTGTATTCTGTTGTTTTTTGATGGAATGTCCTATAAATATCAATTAAGTCCATCTTATTCAAAGTATCATTGAAAGCTTGTGTTTCCTTATTTATTTTCATTTTGGATGATATGTCCATTGATGAAAGTGGGGTGTTTAAGTCCCCTACTATGAATGTGTTACTGTCAATTTCCCCTTTTATGGCTCTTAGTATTTGCCTTATGTATTGAGGTGCTCCTATGCTGGGTGCATAAATATTTACAATTTTTATATCTTCTTCTTGGAGCGACTCCTTGATCATTATGTAGTGTCCTTCTTTGTCTCTTCTAATAGTCTTTATTTTAAAGTGTATTTTGTCTGATATGAGAATTGTTACTCCAGCTTTCTTTTGGTTTCCATTTGCATGAAATACCTTTTTCCATCCCCTTACTTTCAGTCTGTATGTGTCTCTAGGTCTGAAGTGGGTCTCTTGTAGACAGCAAATATATGGGTCTTGTTTTTGTATCCATTCAGGCAATCTGTGTCTTTTGGTGGGAGCATTAGTCCATTTACATTTAAGGTAATTATCGATATGTATGTTCCTATTCCCATTTTCTTAATTGTTTTGGGTTTGTTATTGTAGGTATTTTCCTTCTCTTGTGTTTCTTTCCTAGAGAAGATCCTTTAGCAGTTGTTGTAAAGCTGGTTTGGTGGTGCTGAACTCTCTCAGCTTTTGCTTGTCTATAAAGGTATTAATTTCTCCATCAAATCTGAATGAGATCCTTGCTGGGTAGATTAATCTTGGTTGCAGGTTTTTCTCCTTCATCACTTTAAATATGTCCTGCCAGTGCCTTCTGCCTTGCAGAGTTTCTGCTGAAAGATCAGCTGTTAACCGTATGGGGATTCCCTTGTGTGTTATTTGTTGTTTTTCCCTTGCTGCTTTTAATACGTTTTCTTTGTATTTAATTTTTCACAGTTTGATTAATATGTGTTTTGGCGTGTTTCTCCTTGGATTTATCCTGTATGGGACTCTCTGTGCTTCCTGGACTTGATTAACTATTTCCTTTCCCATATTAGGGATGTTTTCAACTATAATCTCTTCAAATATTTTCTCAGTCCCTTTCTTTTTCTCTTCTTCTAGAATCCCTATAATTCGAATGTTGGTGCATTTAATGTTGTCCCAGAGGTCTCTGAGACTGTCCTCAGTTCTTTTCATTCTTTTTTCTTTATTCTTCTCTGCAGTAGTTATTTCCACTATTTTATCTTCCAGGTCACTTATCCATTCTTCTGCCTCAGTTATTCTGCTATTGATCCCATCTAGAGTCTTTTTCATTTCATTTATTGTGTTGTTCATCATTGTCCGTTTCATCTTTAGTTCTTCTAGGTCCTTGTTAAATGTTTCTTGCATTTTGTCTATTCTATTTCCAAGATTTTGGATCATCTTTACTATCATTATTCTGAATTCTTTTTCAGGTAGACTGCCTATTTCCTCTTCATTTGTTAGGTCTGGTGGGTGTTTATACTGCTCCTTCATCTGCTGTGTGTTTTTCTGTCTTCTCATTCTGCTCATCTTATGGTGTTTGGGGTCTCCTTTTTGCAGGCTGCAGGTTCGTAGTTCCCGTTGTTTTTGGTGTCTGTCTCCAGTGGATAAGGTTGGTTCAGGGGGTTGTGTAGCCTTCCTTGTGGAGGGACTAGTGCCTATATTCTGGTGGATGAGGCTGGATCTTGTCTTTCTGGTGGGCAGGTCCACGTCTGGTGGTGTGTTTTGGGGTGTCTGTGGACTTAATATGATTTTAGGCAGCCTCTCTGCTAATGGGTGGGGTTGTGTTCCTGTTTTGCTAGTTGTTTGGCATAGGATGTCCAGCACTGTAGCTTGCTGGTCATTGAGTGAAGCTGGGGCTGGTGTTGAGATGGAGATCTCTGGGAGATTTTTGCTGTTTGATATTATGTGGATCTGGGAGGTCTCTTGTGGACCAGTGTCCTGAAGTTGGCTCTTCCACCTCAGAGGCACAGCACTGACTCCTGGTTGCAGCACCAAGAGCCTTTCATCCACACGGCTCAGCATAAAAGGGAGAAAAAGTAGAAAGAAAGAATTAGTAGAAGTAGAAAGAAAGAAAGAAATGAGGGAGGGAGGGAGGGAGGAAGGAGGGAAGGAAAGGAAAAAAGAAAGAAGATAAAATAAAATAAAGTAAAATAAAATATAATAAAGTTATTAAAATGATAATTATTAAGAGAAAAAAATGAAAAAAAAAAAACGGATGGATAGAACCCTAGGACAAATGGTGGAAGCAAAGCTATACAGACAAAATCGAACACAGAAGCATACACATACACACTCACAAAAAGAGGAAAAAATCATAAATCTTGCTCTCAGAGTCCACCTCCTTAATTTGGAATGGTTCGTTGTCTCTTCATGTATTCCACAGATGCAGGGTACATCACGTTGATTGTGGAGCTTTAATCCACTGCTTTTGAGGCAGCTGGGAGAGATTTCCCTTTTTCTTCTTTGTTCTCACAGCTCCCAGGGGCTCAGCTTTGGATCTGGTCTCGCCTCTGCATGTAGGTCGCCAGAGGGCATCTGTTCTTCACTCAGACAGGACGTGATTAAAGGAGCCACTGATCTGGGGGCTCTGGCTCACTCAGGCAGGTGGGGGAGGGAGGGGCACGAAGGCGGGGCGAACCTGAGGCGGCAGAGGCCGGCGTGATGTTACACCAGCGTGAGGCGCGCCGTGCATTCTCCCGGGGGAGTTGTCCCTGGATCCCGGAACCCTGGCAGTGGTGGGCTGCACAGACTCCCTGGAACGGATTTGTGGATAGTGACCTGTGCTCACACACAGGCTTCTTGGTGGCAGCAGCAGCAGCCTTAGCGTCTCATGCCCGTCTCTGGGGTCCGCGCTTTTAGCCGCGTCTCGCGCCCATCTCTGGAGCTCCTTTAAGCAGCAATCTTAATCCCCTCTCCTCGCACAACAGGAAACAGAGAGGGAGGAAATAGTCTCTTGCCTCTTAGGCAGGTCCAGACTTTTTCCCGGACTCCCTCCCGGCCAGCCGTGGCGCACTAGCCTCTTCAGGTTGTGTTCACACGTCCAACCCCAGTCCTCTCCCTGCGCTCCGACCGAAGCCGGAGCCTCAGCTCCCAGCCCCGCCCGCCCCGGCGGGTGAGCAGACAGGCCTCTCGGGCTGGTGAGTGCCAGTTGGCCCGATCCTCTGCGCGGGAATCTCCCCACTTTGTCCTCCGCACCCCTGTTGCTGTGCTCTCCTCCGCGGCTAGGAAGCTTTCCCACTCTGCCACCCCCAGTCTCCGCCCGTGAAGGGGCTTCTAGTGTGTGGAAAACTTTCCTCCTTCACTGCTCCCTCCCACTGGTGCAGGTCCTGTCCCTATCCTTTTGTCTCTGTTTATTCTTTTTTCTTTTGCCCTACCCAGGTACGTGGGGAGTTTCTTGCCTTTTGGGAGGTCGGAGGTCTTCTGCCAGCGTTCAGTAGGTGTTCTGTAGGAGTTGTTCCACGTGTAGATGTATTTCTGGTGTATCTGTGGGGAGGAAGGTGATCTCCACGTCTTACTCTTCCGCCATCTTCCCGGAACCCTAAAGTGCATTTCTTATAGACAACATGTAGTTTGTTCCCTTTTTTTTTTTTTAACTCTATTCTGACAATCTCTTTGTTTTAACTGGTGCACTTACACTACTGACATTCAAAGTGTTTACTGATATAGTTGGATTAATGTCCATAATATTTGTTACTGTTTTCTATTTGTTACCCTTGTTCAATGTTACCGTGTTTGTCTTCCACTCTTTTTCTGCTTTTTGTGGTTTTAATTGATATATAGTTCCATTTATTCTCATTTCTTATAATATTAGTTTTACTTTTGTTTTTTACTCTTTTAAGTGGTTGTCCTAGAATTTGCAATATACATTTCCAGCTAATATAAGTCTACTTTCATATAGCACTATACCACTTCATGGGTAGTGTAAGTACCTTTTAATAACAAAATAATCCCAATCCCTTTCTTCCTCCTGCCCCTTGTACCATTGCTGTTATTCATTTCAATTATATAAGCATATATATGTATAAGCATATATATAGATATATATACACACGTATATAATAAGTACATAAATATACATAATCAAATATTTTATTGACTTTTTTTAGATACCATTATCTGTTAGATCAATAAAGAATAGAAAAAAATGTAAAAGTTTTTATTTTACCTTCACTTATTCCTTTTTTGATACTCTTTGTTACCTTACGTAAATCTAAGTTTTTTACCTGTGCTATTTTCTTTCTCTGTAAATAACTTATTTTAACATTTTTTGCGAGGCAGGTCTACAGACAACAAAACCCCTCAATTTTTGTTTGTCTGAGAAAGTCTTTATTTCTCCTTGACTTTTGAAGGTTAATTTGAAGGGTACTGAATTCTAAGTTGCTGTTTCTTTTCTCTCAACAGTTTAAGTATTTCATCCATTCTCATCTTGCTTGTATGGTTTCTGAGGAGAAGTTGAACATCATTCTTCTCTGTTCCTCTATAGGTAAGTTGTTTTTTACCTTTATCTTTTATTTTGTGTAGTTTGAAAGTGATATGCCTTTGTGTAGTTTTAGTTGTCATTTATCCCATTTGGTGTTCTCTGAATTTTGTTTATCTGTGGTTTGGTGTCTGACATCAATTTGGAGAAATTCTCAGTCATTATCGTTTGAAATATTTCTTCTCTTCCTTCTCTCTTTCCTCTTCCTGTGGCACTCCCATTACATGTTACACCTTTTCTAATTGTCCCAAACTCCTTGGATTTTCTGAGTTTTTTAAACAATCTTTGTTTTCTTTGCTTTGGAGTTTTTGAGGAATCTATTAATATATTTTCTAGCTCAAAGATTTTTTCCTCAACTGTGTCCAGTCTACTAATAAGCACATCAAAGCATACTTCATTTCTGTTAAAATGTTTTTGATCTTCAGCATTTTTTTTTGGTTCTTTCTTAGGATTTCCACGTCTCCACTTACAATGCCCCTTTGCTCTTGTATGTTGTCTATTTTATCCTTTAGAACCCTTAACATATTAATCATAGTTGTTTTAAATTCCTGGTCTGATTATTCTAACATCCCTCACATGTCTGGTTCTGATGCTTGCTTACTTTCTTCAAATTGTGTTTTTTTGCCTTTTGGTATACTTGGCAAGCTTTTTGTTCTTTTTTTTTTTTTTTTTGATGGACAGCCATAATGTACTGGTTAAAAGGAACTGCTGTAAATAGGCCTTTAGTAATGTGGTGGAGTAAAGTGTTCTGCAGTCCCATGATTAGGTCTCAACCTTTCAGTAAGCCTATGCCTCTGCCCTATGCACTTCAGGTGTTTCTCAGTTTTGTTTTGATTTTGTTCTCCTCCCTCTGGTGAGACAAAGTGGGCTGGAGGTGAGTTTATCTCTTCTCTTATGTGGAAGGCTAGAGCTGGCCGCAGTTGGGCATTTCCCTTCCCCCAGGATAGTTATAAACTAGCAGGTTAGGCTCTGGTTAACAAGTTTCCTCTGAGGGCAGGACTTGTTATGAAGAACATGGGGCTCTGATAAATTTCAGAGTTTTTCCCCAACCCCTGCCAAATCCCAGATTCTTTTTCCTCTGATACTGTGAAAGCCTGGTTGGCCTCCTGGAGGGACTCTCTCAGTATTGGGGTGATCCACCTATGGCTAGCACCCCTGGAGTAGTTAACTCTCGGACTTGTTCACATTGATCCTCCAACAATTTGTCAGTACAGTTCAGGTTTTCCTCTCCAGTGCTGATATCTTGAGTCTCTGCTCTAGTAAGCTGTGATTCCCTGTATTTGCATGTCTGTCTCACTGATCTTGGCTGCAGCAATTTGCCCAGTGTCCTTCCTCTCTTATGGATACAAGAAGAATTGTTGATTTTTCAGTCTGTTCAGCTTTTTACTTGCTGTTAGGACAGAGTGGTGACTTCCAAGCTCCTTACTTGCAGAACCAGAAACCAAAAATCTTGACTCTATTTTTAATATTTGTTTCTCTTTAAACATTAGCCTCAGTTTACTATTGTATATGGAAATACAGGCAAAAACTTGAGTAGGAGTGGCTTGGAGAATTTGAAGATAAGCTGAGGAATTTTTGCCAGCTTAGAGTAATAAATTTTTCAGAATTTCTGAGTGGGGATTATGCTAATTAAATTGCCATACACCAAATATTGGCTCATATATATAAGGCAGAGTTGATATGACAATTAAGAAATGTGTTTATTTTAAAAGATTTAATTTTTTTACTTGATATGTAAATTTGGCAATACAATTTGGACTATAATGATCACAGATAGCTAATCAAATAATTTCTAAGTATATAGCCAATACTGAGATTATAAATATATATTCCTTTTACTTTATTTTAAATTATTCTTTATGTCTTATTCTATAAGTCTGTTCAGGCTGCTGGAATAGAACACCATAGACTAGGTGGCTCATAAACAAATGGATTTCCTGCAGTTCTGGAGACTGAGAAATCCTAGATCAAGATGTGTCTGATGAGATCTCACCCTCTCCTCACATGGCAGAATGGACAAGGGAACTCTCTAGGATCTCTTTTATTAGAGCATCAATCCTATTCACAGGGGCTCCACCCTCATGGCCAAATCACCTCCCAAATGCCCCACCTGCTAATATCATCACGCTGGGGATTACGATTCAACATATGAATTTGGGGGAAACATTCAATCGATTGCACTATAACCAATACCACTTATATTCCTATGACTTTAAAGATATAGAAGTTTAAAAATTAAACTCAATTACCTTTTTAATACACTAAGTAATGCTTTTTTAAAAGGTCTGTATTTCAGGCAGTATGGGATTTCAACTTGTAAAACTTTTGCTCAAGCCAAGTTAAAGTGAGAGCAAGAGTAAAAACAAAACACAACAAAAGCCTCTGAGTCAGCATTCTTCTGTTTAATATAAGACAGAGAACCTTGGGGTAAACGATTATTGCCTGCTGGAAGAGAACTATATTAAATACTATCTACTCAATTAAAGTTGATATTGAAACTGGCTCTGAAAAGTGAAAGTGGAATTGTCCTTTTAGGCTCTGACATTCTAAGGCATGAATCAAAATCAGTGCTGGGCAAAAAAGTATATAAGCCAGTGACAGATCTGATCCTCAGAAGTGCAATGAGTGAATGATGTTTAGTGATTTGATTATCAAAAGGACTTTGAAAATCAGGTGAAAAAAAAATGAAATCAGAAAGGAAATTGGAAAGGGTGTGTGTGAAAGAAACGACTTGGTAAGAAATACAAGGAGAAGAATTGATTTTGTTATCAGAGCTATACTTGGGCATTTCAGATTTGTGGCAGGTACTGTACTCCACTGAGTAGCAGTGAGTTTAGGGATATAATAATGTCCTATAAAAACACATAGAAGTGCTGAAGAAACAGGAATTTTCCACCAAAAGCCACTAATTTCTAACAATCTAACAATATAAAATTTCCCTTTGAGTCTTTGTATTTGACTAGTCTAATTGGAGGAGAAAATCATAATAAATGCCAACGCGCATGTCTACCTGAATGCAAACAACTTTTATTCAATACCAATATTCAGTTATCTCGGAATTTATTTTGAAGTAATGTTGATCATATAGGTCGTATAATTACTAAGAAACTACACCTGTATAGGGAGACTTAGTTTACCAATGAGCATATTATCATTAATAGAGTCAATCAATAAATATGGACTTATTCAGCTTCCATTGGCCATTTTTTACTTTTTTCAATCATTTAAGGAAAATTGACAAATAAGTTGAAATGGCTCCTGCTGTATATGTGTGCAATTTGAGTGATTTCAGTCTTCTTGTGGTTTATTTATAGATCTCTGAATTTTAACAAGATATCTAAAAAATTGTGAAATACAACACAATAATTGTGATAAGCCTACTAACTTCTACTCTGCACTAAGTTTAGAAGATGCTTTAAAATATTGTTTCATGAATTTATCTTGTACCATGTAAGTTGGAAAAAGAAGGGAAGTGACTAGTGAAAGATAAAATCCCCATGGAGTTGTTATGAGGATTGAATGAGTATGTGTGTGTATGTGCATCTGTGTATGTGTATATGTGTGTATGTGTGTAAATGTGTGTGTGTGTGTAAATTCCTTAAAACATTGCCTAGTAGACAAGAAGTACTGCTGAAAGTACGGTATTATTGTTACTATGCATGGTATTATTGTTGTTAGTTTTGCTATTGTTATTTCAATGAGATATGTGTATCATGCTCATAACATTATAAATTTGATTCCTGTTTTTACATTTTGTTTAATGCCTGTTTTCCCCTTATTGTGTTACAATTGCAGTTTATTACGTAAAAGTTCGATAAAGAAAATTATTTCAGTAACTTGTGAGAATTAAATAACTGGGTGGCAATATTACTAACCATAGTTATGAGAGATATATTTCTAATCTCAATCTAATACTTTACCATTTAAAATTTTATTGCCATTAAGAGCTTTTTATGGAATGAACACCAATAGAGAATTCCTGATTCAGATTAGGGCCTTCCCCTGCTGTCCCTGAAGGTTGTATGTATCGACACACAATTATAAATAGGTGCATGATCCCAAGGGCCACCACTCACGTCAGAGTCATGTGCTTAACACTAATAGGAGAGTTGCTCTTCATTACCCGCAACCACATGAAGTGGTCTTGGATAAGGGGTTACCATCAGAGTTTTAATACTTCTCTGATATTTTTATGTAAAAGCGCTACTTATTGTGGCATCTTAATGTGTGTGGATAAAAATATCACCAAAATTATATTAATTAGAGAGATTTTATAACTATTTACTATAGCCAATGTGTCAATAATTTTCCTATGTAGCCATTTAATTACATTAGGTTTTAATTTTGATATATAAAATGAGAGTAAATAATAGACAAATGGCCTAAAAAATCCATGATCACACAAGGACAAATGAACTAGAGAAGGAGCAATGATCTGTGGGTAATAGAAAGCAAACACAGGTGTAGTAGCTGATTTGAACAGAGAAGAGGAAGCTGAATAGAATGGGTTAATTGGAGTGTGATGAGAAGATGGAAAGTTATTAGCCCCAGTGTTCCCTGAAAAGCCTTGGGAATTGCATTATGTTTTGTTGAGTTTGTTTTGTTTTCTCTACTGGTTTAAAAATCTATACCTTATTGGCTTTCCAGTAGTGGTTTATCTTATACATATAGCAAACACTTTTGGCTTTTTTTTTTTTTTTTTTTTTTTTTGCGGTACGCGGGCCTCTCACTGTTGTCGTCTCTCCCGTTGTGGGGCACAGGCTCCGGACACGCAGGCTCAGCGGCCATGGCTCACGGGCCCAGCCGCTCTGCGGCATGTGGGGTCTTCCCGGACCGGGGCACGAACCCATGTCCCCTGCATCGGCAGGCGAACCCTCAACCACTGCACCACCAGGGAAGCCCCTTTTGGCTATTTTTAAAAATCAATATGAAAAAAGTAAAATTGTTACATTTTCTCTTTCATGATCTCCCAGAAAAGAATTAGAACTGTTTCAATGCAGTATGTTCTTCTCTTAGCCCAACATTCAAGGTTATTTTTTTAAAAAAATATCTAGAATTTACATTCTAAATGTTATTATTGTTTACATTTATTATATATTTTTTCTATTTTAAGAAAATTTGGAAAATTTATTAAACTTTATAGCTTATAATCAACAAATATTTAGACAGGCATTTAAGCTTTAGTTATATGATTTTCCCTAAATCATTTTGTGTGAAACATTAAACTGAAAATTTCTCTATTTCTGTCTCTCTCCCTCCAGATATATATGGGCAGTTTTGTTATTTTGAGTTACTGTTCCCTCAAAAACTGGCATGCGTAGGATTTCTTCTATGTCTGAGAATCTATTTCTTTTGCCTACACGCATGCATGATAATTACCTGTACATAGATATCTAAGGTCAGAGATCTTCCTATTGCTATTCTGATATCATTGATTCATTGGCTCTAGACATGTATTCTTACAGAAATGAAATAACCTGATGATGTTAATGGTAATAATTGTTATTACTACTTTTTCTTTTGTGCTATTGTCTTATTCAGGGTACCTAATTATAATAATATTCCATTCCTCCTATATTTAGCTAATAGATTTTATTTCTTAGAGCAGTTTTAGGTTTATAGAAAAATTAAAGAGCAAGTACACAGTTCTCATATACCTTTTCCACCCTCCTCCCTCTGCCCAGTTTCCTCTATTGATAACATCTTGCATTAGTGGGGTACATTTGTTACAATTGATGAACCAGTACTTAAGTAGAAACTTAACAAAGCATGTATAAGATCTGTGCACTGAAAATTACAATATGCTGAAGAAAGGAATTTAAAAATGAAAAGATATACTGTGTTCATGGAATGGAAGACTCAACATAGTAAAAAATTATAGGTTTAGTACAATTGCTATTAAAAACTTGTAAATGACTTTTGCATATATAGACAAGCTTATTCTAAAATGTTATTGAAGGTAACAAGCTGTAGAATAGTTAGAACAATCTTGAAAAAGAAGTATGAAGTACGAGGAATCACTCAACCCAATATTAAGGATTACAACTAAGATAAGGCATGTGGTATTGGCACAGATATAGGCACATAGATTAATAGAACAGAATGGATAACCCAGAAATAGACCCATACACATATGATCAACCGATTTTTGACAAAGGTGAAAAAAACAATTCAATGGAGGAAAGATTGGGAAAAGAGTTCTTAGACTTGACAATAAAAAACATATTAATTAAAAAAAATGATAAATTAGACTTCATCAAAATGAAAACTATGCTCTGTGATAGTCACCACTAAGAAAATGAAAAGACAGACTACAGGCTAGAGAAAATATTTTTAAGACATATATTTGAAAAAAGACCTGTATCTAGAATATCTAAAGAACTTTCAAAACTTAACAGTAAATAATGGTCAAATTAGAAAATGGGCAAACAACATAGACATTACAAAGAAGAAGATGAGCAGATGGTAAATAAGCACTTGAAAACATGTTTAATATCACTACTGGTAGGAAAATGCGAATTAAAACTATAATGAGATGTCACTACACACTTAACACAAAGGTAACATTTTAAAATAGTGACAGCCTTACATTCTGGCGAGGGTGCAGAGAAACCAGATCATACATACATCACTGATGAGTAGGTGAAAATGATAAAGCCATTTGGAAAACTTGGGGAGTTTCTTATAAAATTAAATTTGCAATTTCCATATAACCTAGCTATTATACTCCTGGGCATTTGACCCACAGATATTAAAACTTATGTTCATAAAAATTCTATACAGGAATATTTATAGCAGATTAATTAATTGTATTAGTTTCTTGCTGCTGCTGTAACAAATGACCACAGACCTGGTAGCTTTAAACAACAGATATTTGTTCTATCACAATTCCAGAAGCCAGAAGTCCATATCAGTATCACTTGCCAAAAATCAAGGTGTCAGCAGACCACACTCCCTCTAGGGTCCCTGGGGAAGCATGTACTCCTTGACTTTGCCAGCTTCCACTAGGCTACCGCATTCCTTGTTTTGCATTCAGATCACCTAACCTCCACCTCCCTCTGTAGTAATATTGTGGTAGACCTTCTCCTCCTCTGTGTGTGAGCTCCCTTGGTCTCTCCCTTATAAGGACACCTGTGATTGTATTTATGACTGAACCAGATAATCCAGGATAATCCTTCATCTCAAAATATTTAATTTAATCACATCTTCAAAGTCTTTGTCAAATAAGGTAACATTCACAGGTTCCAGAAATTAAGAATTGTATATTTTGGGGGTGGAGAGCATTATTAATTGTACCACATTCATAATTGCCCCAAACTGAAAACAAACAACCTTTTTAAATTGTGATCTATTGGAAATAAAGGAATAACTGTATAATTTCCTATTATCATCTTGAAATTGTATATCCCTATGTTTTATTTTGTTTTGCTCTTGAGTAGATGAATTCATACAGTAATAATGATAATGATAATAATTGCTATTTATTCAGTGCTTATCAATATCAGGCATTTAGGTAAAACTCTGCATGTTATTGATTTTATTCCTCAGAATTTCCCATCGGGAAACTAAAAATTATTTTCCCATTTTATAAATGAGAAAGCTAAAGCAAAGAAATGATATTACTTTCTAAGTTATGAAACTATGTGGAATTACTTCAGAGTCCACGTCTTAACTACTGCACTCTAATGTTTCACTATATGCATTTTATATATAGTTTTTTATCAACATTGCAAAATGTAATGGTTAATCATTAATATTATTATGGCTGTGTTAAATTCTGAATAATTTACAAAATATATTGTGAAAAATTACAAAGGGAAAACATCATGGTAGCTCCACTGCGACCGTAATTTTGTGTCCTCTCTACTTGCCATTGAGATTCAGTAAATTTTTATAGCAAAGAATAATTGGCTCATTATGATGTAAATGACTATGATAGGGATGGTCTTTTAATTATTTTTAATAAATTACTTTTGTGTTGACAGTTTTAATTTAGCAACTGTTTTTAATCACTGAATGATGTTTCTGCCTGTGTCCAAATTCATTCACACAGGACAGGTTGTTTTAGTAACCTTAATCTCACGGTTATTTTTTTAAAATTGTTAAATTTCCCATTTCTTCATTTTCTACCTAATCTTGCCCATTATCTTTTTTTGCATTATCTTGTTTACCTAACCTCTGTCACTATTGCCAGAAGTTCTAAAGGTCATACTTACTGGATACTCTAGGAAATAGAGCAGTTGATACATTTTGAAACGTTAGTAGAATCAACTCTAGTCCTTAGATTGAGAGTCGGTATTCCTGATCCTGTTTTCATTTAGCCATTCAGTTATTCAACAACGTTAATGCAGCACCTATACTGCATGTAAAAAGAATTAGAATTATTGTGTCAAATGAAAACATAAATATCATGTGTTCTCTGGAGTAACATATAATCTAGTACAGAGAAACCTTTATAAACAAGTAACTATAGCACTAGGTGATAGATAAATTAATTTTCCAAGAGTGTTAGCAGAAGTACATCCAAATATTTACTGCTACTTTGAATGGTACTCCAATCCAATCTCTAATTAATCCCCACAACAACCTTATGATATAGGTTCTATTATTATACCCATTTTTCAGATGAGAATTCTGGGCCTTAAATTGAGGTAACTTGCTCATTATCTTACAGTTTATTGCAGAGTCAGAGGTCAAACGCTGATGGTCTCACCTCAAGGCCTGTGCTCCTAATATCTCATGCTATAGTATATTTGTTTAGCCATTTAGTTGCATAAATTTGCTTATCATTTAACATCTTTGTGCTCATTATGTCTTTTTGTTAAATGAACATAATATTCACCACATGCCTATAAAAAGGGGAAAGGTAGTCACAAAGACTAGAATGTGCACACAGTAAACAAAACACAAAAATAAACTATGGATATACTTTACAAACTCAATAACTGTACTAGTAAAAAATGTTATAAATATGCAAGTGTATTTAACAGTTCAGAATATTTTTCAGCAAGGGCCAGAATGATTCTTCAAGTTGCCAACCACTGCTCGCAGCATTACCAAAAATTATAGACAGTTGATCTCGAAGTCACTGAATGCCTTGAATATTAAGCTTTTCTCCGTTCCCTTCTCAACTTTGCTGTCAGCAATTCAGCTTAACTTACTCTCTGTTCTACTAATTGGTTTAAGCATAGTTAAAAGAGCCTATGTATTTATACCTAAAGCTTGATATGTGTTCAAGGAAGTAAAAGATATTAAACTTGTATATTCATGGTAGTGAATATTTGTTTCTTAAATCTCCTAACTGACTTCTTCCGACAATATTTATATAAAATATTTCATAGGGTTATTAAAATATCTTTTGCAGGCTTTAGAAATCAAACCCAATTTATGGATGAGAAAATTCATTCTTAGGGTAGTAAAGTGACTAATTCAAAGTCATATATTGGAAGCAAGTTTACCCAGATGTCTTAAAGCCCTCTAAACCTCTTCTTTCACATTTAAGTTGACTAAAATGTAGGTGGAACTTTTTATTTTATCTTTACTGATCTTATAGTTTTACTTTCTCAACATCTGCCTTAAGTAACTGATTCCAAGGAGAATCTAATAGTACTATTATCATTAATGATTTCAAGAATGCAGAAATAATATACACAGAATATCAACATGCTTCAGGTATTTTCTTCCTCTGTTTTAGACTGTAATGCAAAAATTCTCGTGTTTGGAGAAGATAGAAGGAGTGCATTTCATCCCCTTGTTCACATAGTGACAGCAGCATTTGTCGCTTCTCTCATTCTTAAGGGACTGTAAGAGAAGACATTGGCAGGGTGTTACAACACAGCATCTTATGTCAAGAGTTTTGTCTTTTAGAATGAAATACGATAGATCTTTATGGCACATTTATAACAGTCAGGTTATTTTTGACAGCACAATTGAAAAGTGAGTTTCCACTGTTAAACTCTAATATAAAAGGTGCCAGAAAAATCTGTGATTTCTAGAAATACAGAGTATCACGTTGTGAACAACTTCCCATAGAAAACAAATAGAAGGCGAAGAGTGATGTAGTTCCTGTTAAGAAAGCTTTTAGTAAGGATAGTGGCTAGGGAGGTGGGATTATATTCATCCTACAGAAGATGCACCATGGGGAAACTGGAAGTTACTCTCTGGGTTCCACCTTGCCACAAACCTCTGACACAGATATACATCTTAGACCTTGAGTTGCACTGAACAGGCTTCAAACACCCTAACTTGTTTTCACACTGCCTGCCGACCTCAGTCAGCCTGCACGCCTACACATTCCCTTGCAGCTCCTGTACCTCCAGACCCCAAACCACCCAGCTGGCGAGTGGCTGCAGGCTCTCTGACTCCTTCTTCATGCACCCTCACCAGCGTTGCTAGCCTGCACAAATTGTGGACCACCTCTGGCCTGGGAAACCCAGGAAATTACATTGCCATCCAGAGGACCACAACTACAACTTCTACAATGAGATCTGAATCAGAGCACTGGGAGGGAAGCCTGTGTCAAAGTATGTTCCTTTTCGGGGCACTCTTCCTCAACACCACAGCAGTCATTCGTGTTCTCTTCACACAGATATAGTTTCTTCCCTGGTACAGGTAATAATTCTTAAACCATCTCTGTGCAATGTACTGCTCGGTTTTTATCTCTTGTTTGGAACTTGACTAATACAATAAATAACTAATAATAAATGTAGACATACATTTCCAAATATAAATACACATATGTTTAACCAAAGAGGAAACTGAGTGTCAGAGAATTGACTTGTCTCACCGAAGAGATGGAGGTGGGATTCTAATATGGGCAGGATGGCCGAGGGCCCACGCTCACAATCTTACACACATATATCACTTCCAAGAAATGATATAAAATTGGCCTTTCTGAGATTCCAGTATCATGTTTCTCTGTTGTTTCTATAGCCGTATTAACTACTCAGCACCAAAGAGCTTCCTTAATTTTTATGTGGCTTATATAATCCAGCTATAAGAACTTCCAGTTGATTATTTTCTTGATCACTTTTTATTTCTTTTTTTTAAAAATTTTTTATAACATCTTTATTGGAGTATAATTGCTTTACAATGGTGTGTTAGTTTCTGCTTTGTAACAAAGAGAATCAGTTTTACATATACATATATCCCCATATTTCCTCCCACTTACATCTCCCTCCCACCCTCCCTATCTCACCCATCTAGGTGGTCACAAAGCACCGAGCTGATCTCCCTGTGCTATGCGGCTCCTTCCCACTAGCTATCTGTTTTACATCTGGTAGTGTATATATGTCCATGCCACTCTCTCACTTCATCCCAGCTTAACCTTCCCCCTCCCCATGTCCTCAAGTCCATTCTCTACATCTCCGTCTTTATTCTTGTCCTGCCCCTAGGTTCTTCATAACCTTTTTATTTTTTTTAAGATTCCATATATATATGTTAGGATATGGTATTTGTTTTTCTCTTTATGACTTACTTCACCCTGTATGACAGTCTCTAGGACCATCTACATCACTACAAACAACTCAATTTTGTTTCTTTTTGTGGCTGAGTAATATTCCATTGTATATATGTGCCACATCTTCTTTATCCATTCATCTGTCGATGGACACTTAGGTTGCTTCCATGTCCTGGCTGTTGTAAATAGAGTTGCAATGAACATTGTGGTACATGACTCCTTTTGAATTATCGTTCTCTCAGGGTATATGCCCAGCAGTGGGATTGCTGGATCATATGGTAGTTCTATTTTTAGTTTTTTGAGGAAACTCCATATTGTTCTCCATAGTGGCTCTATCAATTTACATTCCCACCAACAGTGCAAGAGGGTTCCCTTTTCTCCACACCCTCTCCAGCATTTATTGTTTGTAGATTTTTTGATGATGGCCATTCTGACTGGTGTAAGGTGATACCTCATTGTAGTTTTGATTTGTATTTCTCTAATGATGAATGATGCTGAGCATCCTTTCATGTGTTTATTGGCCATCTGTATATTTTCTTTGGAGAAATGTCTATTTAGGTCTTTTGTCCATTTTGGGGTTGGGTTGTTTGTTTTTTTGATATTGAGCTGCATGAGCTGCTTGTAAATTTTGGAGATTAATCCTTTGTCATTTGCTTCATTTGAAAATACTTTCTCCCATTCTGAGGATTGTCTTTCCACCTCATTTATGGTTTCCTTGCTGTGCAAAAGCTTTTAAGAATCATTAAGTCCCATTTGTTTATTTTGTATTATTTTTGTATTATTTTGTATTTTGTATTTCCATTTCTCTAGGAGGTGGGTCAAATAAGGATCTTGCTATGATTTATTTCATAGTGTGTCCTGCCTATGTTTTCCTCTAAGAGTTTTATAGTGTTGGCTTTACATTTAGGTCTTTAATCCATTTTGAGTTTATTTTTGTGTATGGTGTTAAGGAGTGTTCTAATTTCATTCTTTTACATGTAACTGTCCAGTTTTCCCAGCACCACCTATTGAAAAGGCTGTCTTTTCTCCACTGTATATTCTTGCCTCCTTTATCAAAGGTAAGGTGACCATATGTGTGTGGGTTTATCTCTGGGCTTTCTATCCTATTCCATTGATCTATATTTCTGTTTTTGTGCCAGTACCATACTGTATTGATTACTGTAGTTTTGTACTATAGTCTGAAGTCAGGGAGTCTGATTCCTCCAGTTCCGTTTTTCTTAAAATTGCTTTGGGTATTAGGAGTCATTTGTGTTTCCATACAAATAGTGAAATTTTTTGTTCTAGTTCTGTGGAAAATGTCATTGGCAGTTTGAGAGGGATTGCATTGAACCTGTAGATTGCTTTGGGTAGTAGAGTCATTTTCAGTGTTGATTCTTCCAATCCAAGAACGTGGTATATCTCTCCATCTGTTTGTATCCTCTTTAATTTCTTTCATCAGTGTCTTATAGTTTTCTGCATACAGGTCTTTTGTCTCCTTAGGTAGGTTTATTCCTAGGTTCTTTATTCTTTTTGTTGCAATAGTAAATTGGTATGGTTCCTTAATTTCTCTTTCAGATTTTTCATCATTAGTGTATAGGAATGCAAGAGATTTCTGTGCATTAATTTTGTATCCTGCTACTTTACGAAATTCATTGATTAGCACTAGCAGTTATCTGGTAGTGTCCTTAGGATTCTCTATGTACACTATCATGTCATTTGCAAACTGTGACAGTGTTACTTCTTCTTTTCTGATTTGGATTCTCTTATTTCTTGTTCTTCTCTGATTGCTGTGGCTAAAACTTCCAAAACTATGTTGTATAATAATGCTGAGAGTGGGCAACCTTGTCTTGTTCCCAATCTTAGTGAAAATAGTCTCAGTTTTTCACCATTGGGAACGATGTTGGGTGTGGGTTTGTCATATATGGCCTTTAGTATGTTGAGGTAAGTTCCCTCTGTGCCTACCTTCTGGAGTGTATTTATCATAAATGAGTGTTGAATTTTGTCAGAAGATTTTTCTGCATCTTTTGAAATGATAATATGGTTTTCGCCTTCAATTTGTTAATATGGTGTATCACATTGATTGATTTGCATATATTGAAGAATCCTTGCCTTCCTGGGATAAACCCCACTTGATTATGGTGTATGATCCTTTTAATGTGCTGCTGGATTCTGTTTGCTAGTATTTTTTCAGGATTTTTGCATCTATGTTCATCAGAGATATTGGCCTGTAGTTTTCTTTTTTTGTGACATCTTTGCCTGGTTTTGGTATCAGGGTGATGCTAATCTTGTAGAATGAGTTTGGGACTGTTCCTCCATCTACTATATTTTGGAAGAGTTTGAGAAGGACAGTTATTAGCTCTTCTCTAAATGTTTGATACAATTCGCCTCTGAAACCAACTGGTCCTGGGCTTTTGTTTGTTGGAAGATTTTTAATCACTGTCTCAATTTCAGTGCTTGATTGGTCTGTTTATATTTTCTATTTCTTCCTGGTTCAATGTTGGAAGGTTGTACTTTTCTAAGAATTTGTCCATTTCTTCAAGGTTGTCCATTTTATTGGCATATAGTTGCTTGTAGTAATCTATCATGATCCTTTGTATTTCTGCAGTGTCAGTTGTTACTTCTCCCTTTTCATTTCTAATTCTGTTGATTTGAGGCTTCTCCCTTTTGTTCTTGATGAGTCTGGTGAATGGTTTATCAATTTTGTTTATCTTCCCGAAGAACCAGCTTTATTTTATTGATCTTTGCTATTGTTTCCTTCATTTCTTTTTCATTTATTTCTGATCTGATCTTTATGATTTCTTTCTTTCTGCTAACTTTGGGGTTTTTCTGTTCTTCTTTCTCTAATTGCTTTAGGTGTAAGGTTAGGTTGTTTATCTGAGAAGTTTCTTGTTTCTTGAGGTAGGATTTTATTGCTATAAATTTCCCTGTTACAACTGCTTTTGCTGCATCCCAGAGGTTTTGGGTCGTCGTGTTTTCATTGTCATTTGTTTCTAAGTATTTTTTGATTTCTTCAGTGATCTCTTGGTTATTAAGTAATGTATTGTTTAGCTTCCATGTGTTTGTATTTTTTACAGATTTTTTCTTGTAATTGGTATCTAGCCTCATAGCGTTGTTGTTGGAAAATATACTTGATACGATTTCAATTTTCTTAAATTTACCAAGGCTTGATTTGTGACCCAAGATATGATCTATCCTGGAGAATGTTCCATGAGCACTTGAGAAGAAAGTGTATTCTGTTGTTTTTGGATGGAATGTCCTATAAATATCAATGAAATCCATCTTGTTTAATGTATCATTTATATCTTATGTTTCCTTATTTATTTTCATTTTGGATGATCATTCCATTGGTGAAAGTGGGGTGTTAAATTCCCCTGCTATGATTGTGTTACTGTTAATTTCCCCTTTTATGGCTGTTAGCATTTGCCTTATGTATTGAGGTGCTCCTGTGTTGGGTGCATAAATATTTACAATTGTATCTTCTTCTTGGATCGATCCCTTGATCATTATGTAGTGTCCTTCTTTGTCTCTTGTAATAGTCTTTAATTTAAAGTCTATTTTGTGTGACATGAGAATTGCTACTCCAGCTTTCTTTTGGTTTCCATTTGCATGGAATATCTTTTCCCATCTCCTCACTTTCAGTCTGTGTGTGCCCCTAGGTCTGAAGTGGGTCTCTTGTAGACCCACTTGTAGACAGCATATATATGGGTCTTGTTTTTATACCCATTCAGCCAGTCTATGTCTTTTCATTGGAGCATTTAATCCATTTACATTTAGGTATTTATCGATATGTATACTCCTGTTACCATTTTCTTAATGGTTTTTGGTTTGTTATTGTAGGTCTTTCCCTTCTTTTGTGTTTCCTGCCTAGAGAAGTTCCTTTAACATTTGTTGTAAAGCTGGTTTGGTGGTGTTGCATCTCTTAGCTTTTGCTTGTCTGTAAGCTTTTAATTTCTCCGTCAAATCTGATTGAGATCCTTGCTGGGTAGAGTAATCTTGGTTGTAGGTTTTTCTCTTTCATCACTTTAAATATGTCCTACCACACCCTTCTGGTTTGTAGAGTTTCTGCTGAGAAATCAGCTGTTAACCTTATGGGGTTTCTTTCTATGTTATTTGTTGCTTTTCCCTTGCTGCTTTTAATATTTTTTCTTTGTATTTAAATGTTGATTGTTTGATTAATGTGTGTTATGACCTGTTTCTCCTTGGATTTATCCTGTATGGGATTCTCTGCACTTCCTGGACTTGAATGACTATTTTGTTTCCCATATTAGGGAAGTTTTCAACTATAATCTCTTCAAATATTTTCTCAGTCCCTTTCTTTTTCTCTTCTTCTTCTGGGACCCCTATAATTCGAATGTTTGTGCATTTAATATTGTCCCAGAGGTCTCTGAGACTGTCCTCAGTTCTTTTCATTCTTTTTTCTTTATTCTGCTCTGCAATAGTTATTTCCCCTATTTTATCTTCCAGGTCACTTATCTGTTCTTCTGCCTCAGTTATTCTGCTATTGATTCCTTCGAGAGAATTTTTAGTTTCACTTACTGTGTTGTTCATCACTGTTTGTTTGCTCTTTACTTCTTCTAGGTCCCTGTTGAACGTTTCTTGTATTTTCTCCATTCTAGATTTTGGATCATCTTTACTATCATTACTCTGAATTCTTTTTCAGGTAGACTGCCCATTTCCTCTTCATTTGTTAGGTCTGGTGAGTTTTAACCTTGCTCCTTCATCTGCTCTGTTTTTCTCTTTCTTCTCATTTTGCTTAACTTACTGTGTTTGGGGTCTCCTTTTTGCAAGCTGCAGGTTCGTAGTTCCCGTTGTTTTTGGTGTCTGTCCCCAGTGGCTAAAGTTGGTTCAGTGGTTTGTGTAGGCTTCCTGGTGGAGGGGACTAGTGCCTGTGTTCTGGTGGATGAGGCTGGATCTTGTCTTTCTGGTGGGCAGGTCCACGTCTGGTGGTGTGTTTGGGGTTTCTGTGAACTTATTATGATTTTAGGCAGCCTCTTTGCTAATGGGTGCGGTTGTGTTCTTGTCTTGCTATTTGTCTGGCATAGGGTGTCCAGCACTGTAACTTGCTGGTCGTTGAGTGGAGCGGGGTCTTAGCATTCAGATGGAGATCTCTAGGAGAGCTTTCGCCGTTTGATATTACGTAGAGCTGGGAGGTCTCTGGTGGACCAATGACCTGAACCCATCCCTCCCACCTCAGAGGCACAGCCCTGACACTCAGCCGGAGCACCAAGACACTGTCAGCCACATGGCTCAGAAGAAAAGGGAGAAAAAAAGAAAGAAAGATAGAAAGAAGTAAAATAAAATAAAAAGTTTTTAAAATAAAGAATAAAAAATAAATATATTAAAAAGTAATAAAAAAAATAAGAAGAGAGCAACCAAACCATAAACTAATCCACCAGTGATAACAAGTGCTAAAAACTGTACAAAAACAAAATTAAAAAAATCCAACAGACAGAACCCTAGGACAAATGGTAAAAGTAAAGCTATTCAGACAAAATCACACAAAGAAGCATACACATGCACACTCACAAAAAAAGAAAAAGGGAAAAAAAAAAATATATATATCCTTGCTCCCAAAGTCCACCTCCTCAATTTGGGATGATTCGTTGTCTATTCAGGTATTCCACAGATGCAGGGTACATCCAGCTGATTGTGGAGATTTAATCCGCTGCTCCTGAGGCTGCGGGGAGACGTTTCCCTTTCTCTTCTTTTTTCGCACAGCTCCTGGGGTTCAGCTTTCGATTTGGACCCGCCTCTGCGCGTAGGTCACCTGAGGGCATCTGTTCTTTGCTCAGACAGGACGGGGTTAAAGGAGCAGCTGAGTCAGGGGTTCTGGCTCACGCAGGCCAGGTGGAGGGAGGGATATGGATACGGGACGAGCCTACGGGGCAGAGGCCAGCGTGACGTTGCACCAGGCTGAGGCACCGTGCATTCTCCCAGGGAAGTTGTCCCTGGGTTCCGGGACCCTGGCGGTGGCGGGCTGCACTGGCTCCCGGGAGTGGAGATGTGGATAGTGACCTGTGCTTGCACACAGGCTTCTTGGTGGTGGCAGCTGCAGCAGCCTTAGCGTCTCATGCCCGTCTCTGATGTCCGCGCTGATAGCCGTGGCTCATGCCCTTCTCTGGAGCTCGTTTAGGCAGCGCTCTTAATCCCCTCTCCTTGCGCATCCTGAAACAGTGGTCTCTTGCCTCTTAGGCAGGTCCAGACTTTTCCCGGACTCCCTCCCATCTAGCCGTGGTGCACTAGCCCCCCTTCAGGCTGTGATCACGCCGCCAGCCCCAGTCCTCTCCCTGCGCTCCGACCGACCGAAGCCCGAGCCTCAGCTGCCAGCCCCGCCCGCCCTGGCAGGGGAGCAGACAAGCCTCTTGGGCTGGTGAGTGCCGGTCGGCACCAATCCTCTGTGCGGGGATCTCTCCACTTTGCCCTCTGCATCCCTGTTGCTGCGCTCTCCTCCATGGCTCTGAAGCTTCCCTACTGCCGACCCCCCATCTCTGCCAGTGAAGGGCCTTCCTGCTGTGTGGAAACCTTTCCTCTTTCACAGCTACCACCAGAAGTTCAGATCCTGTCCCTATTCTTTTGTCTCTCTTTTTTATCTTTTTTCTTTTGCCCTACCCAGGTACGTTGGGAGTTTCTTGCCTCTTGAGAGGTCTGAGGTCTTCTGCCAGAGTTCAGTAGGTGTTCTGCAGGAGTTGTTTCAACATGTAGATGTATTTCTGATGTATTTGTGGGGAGGAAGGTGATCTCCGCGTCTTACTCTTCTGCCATCTTGAAGGTCTCCCTCTTCTTGATCACTTTTATTCTATCACTTAAGATTCATTTCTCTTTTATGCTTAAGTTTTATGTGTGACTCTATCAAATACCACATCTCATAATTTACATCTTTCATTGGCAAAAGGATTTATTTATAAATAGGGTAACCAATTAATTTTTAACTTATCTCTGCAATATCTGTATACTCTTTTTACCTCCTACTTTTTGATGTTTCGATTGTGCCTTCCTTTCCTGTCTTTCATTAGAATGATAGAAGTTTTGGTTTTATTTTGTATTCCTATTCCCTTTTTATCTCTGTCCCTGCTTTGGAAATATGTTATGACTAACAAAAATGGATATCTTATGGCCAAAAAAATTAAACAAAAATAATGCCCTAAGCATTTCATTTAGTCCAGTCCTATCAACATTTGGACACACTAAATATAAAAGTGTGCTTCTATTAGGACATTTCTGAATCTCAAATTTGTGCATTTTGTACAAAATCTGCATTCTAGAAAATGTATATTATCGCACTAAAAGTCTAGACATTTTATAACTAATGTTGAAAAGAATACTCATTACCACTATTTTTAGCTTTGTAAATAGAATTATTAAATAATTAAAACATATATATTGCCAACTTATTTTCCATATTGTAGAATTCTTCCAAAGTACTGTGGTGCAGGACTCTTTCTGTTGGTAAAACATACACTCTGATGCTGAGTGAAGAGGAAAGAGCAAGTCCTATACCAGAGACGAACAGAAAATCTGTCAGAAATTGTTAAGGAATAAAACAGAGCTCTTAGGCTCTAGAGTTGAATATTCAGCCAAATTGTCATTCAAATGCAAAGGCATGTTAGAAATATTGTCTAGCAGAAAAGTCTCCAGAAATGCACCCCAAAGACAACCATATTGAAAACAGTTTTGGATGAAAACAGTTAAGGAAGAGAGCAAAGTCAGAGCATGCTGCAAGACCTGTGTCAGATAAAGATGACAGTAACTTGGTATATGGCTTATTGTCTTGAAAAGAATACCTAAGGTGGAAGAAGAAAGGGGAAGTACAGCCATAATGACCCAGAATTAAAGTCTATTTAACATTTAGATGGAAGTATAGATAATGCTGGAATTGTAGTGTTGGAACAACAGGTCTGAGGACATGCTAAAATTATTTTCTTATTAGGATGGAGATATATAATTTAAAAATATAATTTAAAGAGTTTAGAAGACATTAAAAAATAAATCAAACTGCAATAGTAAGTTTAGTTGTGAAAAAAAGGTCCAAACTAGCAACAGTTTTGAAAATTTAAGTAAAATTCTAGCCTTATCAGTTAAAAGACAAAGATACCTCTTACAAATAGGATACAGTCCACTGCTCCTGCAGGAATAACTAGACAAAATGAGTAAACCACTTTGTATCTGAGGATGCAAAGAAATGTAAGAGAATTAAATTTCAAAAGATAAGAGACTCTCATAGGGGACCAGAGACAAATGTTTGCTTTCCATCCTGTAGCCCAATTGCCGTATCTGGGCACAGGTGGACAGATGATTAAGTCTGTCACACACAGAGGCTTCTGATGAATTTGCAAGAAAAAAGAGAACTTTTAATACTGTACTGTTTGTTCTTCTGTAGAATTCCCATCTGTTAGCTAGTGGGGTGCAGCAGCATAGCACAGGGAGATAAGCTTGGTGCTTTGCGATGACCTAGAGACGTGGGATAGGGAGGGTGGGAGGTAGACTCAAGAGGGAGGGGATATGGGAACATATGTATGCATATGACTGATTCACTTTGTTGTACAACAGAAACTAACACAGTATTGTGAAGCAATTAAGATCCATTAAAGATCCATTAAAAAAAGTTCCTTAAAGTGCTTTTGCCAATTGTAAAGCAGCATAGAAGGCTGGTGGCTGATCTTCAAAGAGATCTGTGTATTCTCATGGTGCTTAGTAGAAATATTGGAAGGAGAGACTTTAACAAGTGTTGTAGGAAGAGACAGATGAAACAAAAACGGATTTTTTTCTTACTTAAGCAAGTGTATGCTATGAATATTAGGTACAGTGAAGCAGGGGTTTGGGGAAGCATGGAGTTTGAGGATTTGAGGGTTTTTTTGAGAATAGAATGTTTTACAGATTGATTGAACATTGGCAGTTAAAGATCACTAGATTGTGGAAGTTGCTGAATGGCTGAATTTCAAAGTTTAGACATTGAAGTGAGTCCTTTGCTGACTTCACAAAAGCCTGACTGACTTTCAGATGTACAGGTCTGTCACTGGTAGGTGGGCTGCCATAATGAAGCTGTGTTTGTGAGAAAACTGTGCTATTGAGATGCTGGTTTAATCAGTTAAATGAATTTCAAAGTGGTATTTGGTTAATTGTTACCAAGACTACAGAAAAATCAGTCTTTTCTTAGGTGTGCAGAAACTTCTTTTTAAATCCTCTGGTCCAAAATCCTGCTTATGGGGGGAATCAGTAATACTTGGGACAAATCTTATCCTCAAGACATAAAAAAACAGAGTTGAACTAAAACTAAACCTGCAATCCAGCCTTGATCAGAGCTACTCCTAATTTAGTTAAAATGATGATTTTCCCCTTGATTTTGAAGCAAAAAATAAATACCTTCACTGGAGAAAAAAATTATTTATGGAATAGCTAGATTGATAACAAATGAAATATAGATTTAAGATATAAACTATCATTAAGGATAGTGTCACTAGAAACTGTACCACTAGTAGACAATTTATTGATAGAATTAGTAAGATTTATAATTTGTGTGTAATTTACACTTTTTTGATTATTGATGATCAAAAATACAGAGAAGCAAGGAGGATAAATGATGTATTGATATGAAAGACATAGTTAAAACTATTAACCTAAAGAAATTATCCAGAAATCTCCATTCATCAAATTGAGAATACACATTTTAAAAGTACACAGAGAGGGCTTCCCTGGTGGCGCAGTGGTTGCGAGTCCGCCTGCCGATGCAGGGGACGCGGGTTCGTGCCCCGGTCGGGGAGGATCCCACATGCCGCGGAGCGGCTGGGCCCGTGAGCCATGGCCGCTGAGCCTGCGCGTCCGGAGCCTGTGCTCCGCAACGGGAGAGGCCACAACAGTGAGAGGCCCGCGTACAGCATAAAAAAAAAAAAAAAAAAAAAAAAAAAAAAAAAAGTACACAGAGAAAGTTGAAAAATAAAATATAAATTTGAAAAAAATCTCATTTGTATAAAATAAAGTTTAAACTGCATTATAAAAGCAACTGAATAATAATGAAAACATTATACATAAAACTTATGAAATAGAGCAAAACCAGTACTTCAAGAGCAATTCTAGCTTTAAATTAGTATATTAGAAAAAAGATGCTTACAAGTAATGAATTAAGTGCTCCTCTTTTCAGGTTAGAAAATGTACAATAGAGAAATCCTATATAAGCTAAGAAAAGAGATAATTAGTTTGAAGGCAGAAGTTAATGACATTAAAAAGCCAAATAGTGGAGACTATCAGCAAAACCAAATATTGATTCTTTGAAAATATTAACAAGAGGTAAATATTTGGAAAGATTCTTTGATGAAGAATCAAGAGACAAGAAAAGAAACAAATAAGCAATGTATGAATGAAAATGAGAACATAAAGACATAAAACAGAGGATACAACATTAAGACAATACTATGAGTAGCTACACCAATGAATCGAAAACTGAAACCTAACCAACAAAGCACTACAAGAACATGTATTTTTTTCAAAATAACTGACTCCAGAAAATATTTTAAAATTCAATAGTACTGTAACTATTAAGGAAATTGAAGTAGTGGTTAAATATCATATCTCCCAAATTTAAAAAGCCCATATAATTTTACAGTCAAGTTCTATAAAATTTAAGGGACGTACTGCTCTCTGTTTTCTACTGTTTTTGACAATAAAGAAGAAATATTTCATTCTATCAGATCAGCATAATTATAACAGTAAAAGCAGGAAATTATACTTTTAAAACAAAAAGGGAAATTTTAGGGCTATTATATTCATGGGTATAGATGCAAAATCCTAAACAAAATATTAGCAAATCAAATCTAATAGTGTATATAAGAGGTAATATATCAAAATAATATTTATGCCAAGGATATAAGAACTGATTAATATTTTAAATAAATAAATGGAATTAATAATCTTACCAAAGGGAATTGTATGTGTTTGTCATGGACCCAACAAGAAACAGATCACATACAAATTTCTAAAATTTGAAGAGAGTTTACATAAAAAGAAGTAGCTACAAAGGCGAGTAGGCTGTAAGGAAATAAGAAAAGATAGTATAGGAACTCAGAGCTAACAAAGCTGGATATGCTTTACAATTGTATCAAAGCATATCAATATCTGAGAATAAATATAAATAAATAAAACTAAAAATTTTCTATTATAGCTCTTGAAGAAGAGATCAACATCCTGAGTTTTTCCAAGGTACTTGATAAAATTATTTAAAATTTTATGTGCAATAACAAAGAGCCATTGAGGGCTAAAACTCGTCTAATGAAAATAGCTAGAGGTCTGGGGGTGAGGGAGGTTGCCTTGAAAGATATCTAGGAATTATGTATCAGGAGTTATAAAAACATGTGGGATTATCCCAGGACGATGAACAAAGAATGGTCATAAATCTGTGTGTTATGAGAATGCTCACAAAGGACATCAACTGTATAGATCAATCTAAATAAGTAGATAAATTTGGTTTGTGAATGTCAGTCAGCTTTCGCTGGCTATTGAGTGAAGTTCAATGGCTAATGGACAAAAAAGCTAATAGCTTTTTTTGCTGCAGGATGGAAGTTCTGCATGGGCTCAAGAAAATGGACTTAACCTTTTTGAGCCTGATCTGGCCATGACACCTGCTGAGCTCCAGCTTGACGGCAGTGATAAGAAATGCTGAGCTCTCCAGATGGCAGGAGCAGTGTTTTTCTTCTTCACTGGAATAAGCGCTTAAGCGTTATACTGATTTGCTTCTGCCATTGCCACCTGTAAACTTACATTAGTCACTTTTACTATATTCCACACACCATTGCTTCTAAGAACTATTTTCACAGCAAAAGAGGTGAGGAATGAATGACCCTACACTCTTGGGGTTCACTGATCTTACTATGTATTCTATCACCCTGCAGTATCTGTCCTGATAAAAGGCAGGATGACTTATTCAAAATCCAATTATGGCACTAGCTATGTGACAACACCTTGTAGAGCTGGGGTGCTTTTCTATGTGTTGCAGTATATACTCAGAACAGGTGATCTGTATATGGCTAGAATCCATGTGTGTGGAAAGCAATTGGTTGACATGAGTGGCGTTTCTTTTTGGCTATTTCCCCTCATATACTTATAAAAATGTGGCTTTGCTGGCTCAAATATATTACTGCCCAAAGAACCCCCATATATATATATGGTGTATACAGTGAACTTCCAGTGAGTTGGAAGTGGAGATAGTCATCATGTTAATGTGGGCTCTTTGTGCCAGTGAGACAGTAGAGAAGGTCTTACTCACTAGATTGATAAATCCAGTTTATTTTGGGAAAATAGAGGAATACTACACCATAAGAGCAGGGAGGAATATATCTGAAATCAGAGAATTACCTGGGTGTCTCTACGTACTACCATGTTCAATGGTAAAAGTAAATATAAGTCTACAGCAACTCAGTTCAGACAGGGCACACTAACTGCACAGCTCCTTCATGAATAAAATAGTGAGTCATATGTCCAGGTAAATAACCAAAACAAGTTGTAACACTGGGTAAGGGCAAAGAGAGCATGGCATGATTTTTGGAGAAGCAAGTCATAAATACCAAATACTGTAGCCACAGAAATGAAAAATGAGAAGTCTTGCATATATGCCATGTTTAGATGTACATGATAATATATATCAACTGTACTTTTCTGTTTTCTATACTAGCTTATCTAAAGCAAGTTGTATTAAAAATGGTAATAGGGCTTCCCTGGTGGCGCAGTGGTTGACAGTTCGCCTGCCGATGCAGGGGGCGCGGGTTCGTGCCCCGGTCCGGGAGGGTCCCGCGTGCCGCGGAGCGGCTGGACCCGTGAGCCATGGCCGCTGGGCCTGTGCGTCTGGAGCCTGTGCTCCGCAATGGGAGAGGCCACGGCAGTGAGAGGCCCGCGTGCCGCAAAAAAAAAAAAAGCTAATAAATTGGATTTCCCTGGTGACGCACTGGTTGGGAATCTGCCTGACAATGCAGGGGACACAGGTTCGAGCCCTGGTCCAGGAAGATCCCACATGCCGTGGAGCAACTAAGCCCGTGCGCCACAACTACTGAGCCCGTGTGCCACAACTACTGAAGCCCATATGCGTAGAACCCATGCTCCGCAACAAGAGAAGCCACCACAAGCACGGTGCACCGCAACAAAGAGTAGCGTCCCCTGCTCACCACAACTAGAGAAAGCCCGCACACAACAACGAAGACCCAACGCAGCAAAAAATAAATAAATTTATTTTTAAAAAAAAATTTTAAAAAGGCAATAAATTACACAATTTATAATTAAATATAAATTAAATGATATAAATTTTGTATTTATCAATAATTTCAGGATATAAAAGGGGAGTTGTGATTGAGCTTTTAAATGTGAATAACACCTACAGAATTATACAATTAAATGTGATTTGTCTGTTGTTTGGGAGAAGAACAAGAGCAAGTCTTTAGTTATATGTACATTTCATTGTTAGGTTGAGGCATAATGTTATTGCCGTTGTTCAGGTGATGAAATATAGGTAATAGGTACATTTACAAAGTAGTAGACTTGTCAGATAGGCAACTTGGGGAAAGTACCCCCAAGTTTAATATTTCTTCTGAGCTGAAGAGAAAGACTTAGGAACTACTTTTCCTTGAATCAATTATGGAAACAATTCTATATTTTTAATAATACATAACTCTCTTCACTAACTTACAAATATATTTCCATGATAGGGGTAAATCAACTGTGGAAAAAATTCTCCCCCTTACTTCCTAAAAAAAAGTAAAATTTAGCAAATGATCAAGATAGTGTCAACTTGGTAACTCTTCGAAGGATGTTTTAGGAGAATCAAAATCATGCAGATTCAGTAAAAAAAAGTATATGCATTTTCTAGCTTCACTCAAAATACTCAACTGAAATTATTTCTTTTGTAGATAATGTAGCTGAAAAATTAAGGACCATAAATCAGCTAATCCCATATCCACTGTATAGAAATCATCTTGTCAGATCAAAATACTAAGCAGAGCTCACTGTGAAGTGAGCTTTCCTCATTAATCTAAGTAAAAGTGGTGTAGGTGGTTTAGAGCTGAAGAACTGACAGAATATTTCAGCTGTGTTAGAAACACAGTGTGATACCACTGCCTATCTGAAGGGAAAGATACTTGAAGTAGATGGTGCTAGGGCTCACAGTTAAGTCCCATCATCTTTTTATTTGTGTGTGTGTGTGTGTATGTGCACGCGCGTGCGCGCGCACCATGTAAATTCCTGTGCTTAATAGTAATAAATCGTGAGGTATGCTGTTTTTCCTTCTTAGAATTCCAGGACAATTTAGACCACTTGGCAAAATTTGTCCAAGCGAGGTATAGCACTTGGATTGCTGAGGCTGGTTTAAATTTACTTTGATTAAGAGCAATAACTTTGTCTTTAAATTAAAATCTTACATACTAGCAAATCTTCCTAGACTTAAATACTTACTTGTGGTGTGGAAATTAGAGAACAAAAAATTCTGCAATTATTCTTTATTTCTAGTTATACAGTAATGTTAGTTCATTCTGTTTATAAAAATAATGCAAGTTTCTCTTGATCACATAAGATCTTGATTTTCTTATATTTGAATTGCCTAGTCCTAAGAGATCAATCTGCACCAGAAACAGGTTAATCTTTTTCACCCCAATTCCTAATATATCCTTCAAACTTCCCACAAAATGAAATTAATGACATGCAAATCTACTTAGAACTTTTCAATGACTTGTAAGATTGAGTGTAATCTCCATGCTTGTCAAACAACTCTTCAGATATGACTCAACTTCATTCCCTACTTTGTTTCCTACCATTTCCCAATTCTCTTGGATTTTGTGCTTAACCATTTGATTCCCTTTTAGTTTATTCATATGTTTGCTGTCTCTATTGGTGATTATTAGAAACAGAGGATATTGAGTAGAGAAAGAAACTAAAGTCAATTGCTGTATATACATTTTATATATGTATATCCATGTGTATACATATACATATATAAAATATATATATATATATATAAAATCTATCTACTTATTTATATACTATTTGGTCTTGAAGAAACAAAGGAAACCAAGGCAAAGTATGCTTGAGACTTGCATCCACATCTCTCCCTATTTGTTGGGGGAGACTGAATTAATGGAGGCATATAAACAGAACTAGACAGTAGTATTCTGCCTTCTAAATTCTGATAGTCTGCAACTTTGGGACATCATGGAAATTATTAATGTTATAAATAAATGTAGGTACCACAAAGTGTAGACAACTCAAAGTGCCTTACCAGGATTTCCCCTTTAGCTTTCCTGGGATAAGTATATTAATCACAAGTTAACCAAAGATTTCCCAGTCTCAAATACCCAAGAGATCTTCACCTCTGAATTGTAGTAAGTCCTGCAACAAGAGTTATTTCTTTCCAGACACTTTTACTCTCCAACTCCCAGCCATATTCGACATCTGCAGGGAAAACAGTACATATGAAAAACTAGCACAAATTTTATCTCTGTTGGGAAATCTTCCCTAAAATTCGTACACCCCTGTCACTCCCATATCACCACCTCATCATTCTCTGTTCCAGGAAAAAAAAAAATCTGAGCATTAAAAACTTTGTGTTTTCTCTGTGATATATAACATTTGTTACTGAATTTGTCTGAACAACATAAGACAAAAGACTCACCTAGCTATCTAGACATTCTTAAATTTGGATTTTCACAGCATAGAATTATTCAGTGAAAAGTAGATTAGTTGTTACATCGTTTCTGTCTCTTTGCTTTGCAAAATGTGAGTATCTTGAAGTTAGGAGTTAAACCATCATTTTATCCCCAGAGCCTATATTGTTCACATAACCTTAATATAATTTATTGACTTTGAAGGAAACCGTGTGTAACAATATATTGAAAATGGTTTAGAACTCTCTTGACTCATTTAAAAATATGTTTTCTGCTTACTTCCAAGTTGAGGTATAGGTACCAACATCCAGGCTAGTGTATGACCCTAAGTAGATGCTCAATTATAAGAATTATAATTTAAAAACCAAAGTCCTGACAGCAAAATATATTTGAGTGTATTTTACTAGGTCCCCAAATAAACGGTAGATATGTTTTCTACAAACAGAGGAAGGAAACAAAATAGAAAAATTTTAATTTAATTATAGTTTCAAAAAGTAAGACATAAACTAGTTCAAAATAAAGCAAATAAATATTATTTGGAAAAAATTTCATTTGAAATGTGCAAAAGTTATTTAAGGTAACTCTAGAAGCTGAACTATATGCTGCCAAAATTAATATCAAAAGGAGAAAACAAAACAGTTATTAACGTGTGGAACTGTATGCTGATACATTATGGATAATATCTTTGGAGAGAAAGGATCATTTGCTTATCTTATTGAAAATTAAATAAACTACTATTAAGCGTTGACTACTGAGAGTACAGTTGGGCTTTTCTACCTGACTCTCCTCTCTTCTACTTTCATACACTCTTCCTGTATGAATTACTCAACCCCTGCACTTTAATTATGACCTGCGAAATCTTAAGCCCTTTACCTTTATTTTCAACCTACATTTTCCTTAACATCCAGACACATGTATTCAACTCCTCAATATCTCCTCCTAGATGAGACCCAGTCACCTTGAACTAACACATAGAAAGCTAGGTGTACCACCATGCACCTCAGTCAGAAGGGACTTTTAAAAAATTTCTCACTTACTGTGAATATTTTCACAATTTGTAGTCTACTTCTTAATATCTGTCCTCTTCTTTCTATACCACATTTATGTGATTAATTGATTTACAACCCAACCATATATATATATAATATATATATATATATACATACATACTATATATGTACTATATGCATATATATTATATGTATATATACATATACATGTACTATAGTGCTAGATTCCTAGTTTGTTTTCCATATCAACTCTTCCACCTCCATCATTTGTCAAGCTGCAACTAGGAATTTTCTCACAAAAATCAAAATTATTTTCCTACTTCCTTATTTGAAATGCTTTAATCTTTAATATATGAAACATTCTAAACTCAAGAGAGAAATATACATTGTTTCTCTTTTTCCTCAAATAACTATCTTCAAACAAGAGACTAGATATTTCCCTTTCCTGTGTCTTAAATTTGTACTCTACTTCACGCATATTCTATAATTTTCCAATATTTAAAAAAATAATATATCAATAACTAAATTATAATTAAGAAATTATAATTAAAGAATGATAGCTCAGTCTAGTTTAATATTTCAATTAACTCTCTTAACCTCCCTCAGGTTAAAGCTTAATCTGTAACTGGAGAGACTTGCCATTAGGGAGTGGAAAGCATGGATTACTCTTTCACTTGTCCCTCACTCTCCACTCAGCTGCTTTTGGTTGGAGTAGAGGGAGAAGGTATTACAGATATAGCATCTTGGCTGTACATGGACTTCATTTGGCAGGCTTCCTGATGTTGGATCTCATGTGGGACACATAGCTCTATTCTTTGAATATTTTACAGGCCCTCTATAAGGATGTGCATTCTCTATTATCATGGGTAGAGTTTCATATACAATAAATCAATAAGATCAACCTTATTTTTTGTTTTTAGATCCTTCATCTCTTTATTTATTGTTTGTCCACTTGATCTGTCTTTTACTGAGAATGCTGTATTAAAGTATTTTGTTAATGGGGGTTCTTATCTATTTTTCTTGCATTTTCTGTAGCTTTTATATAAAAAGGTTGTTGCTTTATTAACTGATACATGAACATTGATACATATTATATTGTCATTGTGGATTCTGGGCTTTCCACCTTCACAAGTGCTCTTTTCATGCTTGATTGTTTAAAGCTTGACTTTCACTTTTACTGATACCAGAACCTCTGTTCTCTCTTTGTTTCCATATGCCTGGTAGAATTTGTTTATCCTCTTATGTTTCAGCCTTTCTGAATCACTTTGTTGTAGTTTTTGTTTTGTAAGCCACATTGAAAATTTTTGTCTTTTAATGTGTAGGTTAAGCCCGTTAACAATTATTCTTCTAACTCACATGTTTGTTCTCAACATTGTCATAGTGTTATATGATTATAGTATTTAACATATCATAATACTATATTACATAATATATTGTACATGTTATGTATTATATATAATATATCCTATATGATAATTATAATATTTTATACCTATGTGTATTTTTCATGATTCATTAGTGATATTTTCTATGATTCTCTCTCTATTAGATGTGCATTCTCTTTTATTTATTTATTTTTAATTTAGATAGTTTGTATTGGTGTTCTTGATCTACCTTTATATTTATATTTTAATGCCATTAGTTCCCTGTTTACTCACTGAGCACTGCTAAATGGTTTATACATTTTATATGATATCCTTTAACCCATCTATTACGCATACACAAATGAATTTTTTCTAATTTTCTCTTTATTTCTTCTTCCATTTTAGTTGCATTTTTTTGTACTTTATTTCAATATATAACATTTGAGAATTAGTCATGCACCTTCATTGTCACATATTCTTTAGTTATATGTGTCCATTTATAGACACATAAGACACAAAAAGGTTAGAAATTGTAACCATCATTGTTTTGCTTAGTTTTTCCCAATTATCATCTGGTTGCGTGAATCTAACTGATAGATGCAGCATTCCCTAAGTACTTACATATTAAATCCTGTCTCCGTAACTTTGATATTTGAAGAAAAGATTGACTTGACATAAAATGCTTGGTTCACACCTTCTTTGACTCATATTTTAAAATTTTGTTCTGTTGTTGCCTTGCTTGGTATGTTGGTTTTCAAAAGTCTGATGTTAGTCTAGTTCCTTTTGTATTCATGTTGTTTGATCTTTTGCCTAGCTGCCTTAAGGAGTATACCTTATATTTAACATCTTGCAGCTTTAATAAAATGTCTCTGGATTTAAATTATCAATTTGAAATCTTATATTCTTTCTAATATTAGCATTGCAAACTATAAATTTTCCTCAAATATTTTAGCTGCATCACAGAAATTCAAATATGTTGAAATTAATCATGATATTTTCTAATAATCCTTGTAATTTTTTTCTTTGACACATAGGTTATTTGAAGATATATTTTATATTTACTTTCCTAATATTTGGAGATTTCCTAAAATTTTTTCTGTTATTGATTCCTAGTTAAATTCCTTTGTGATTAGGTAATACATTTTGTAAGATTTCAGTCCTTTTAACATTCATTGGGATTTGTTTTATGGCCTAGCATATGTTATCTCCTTGGACAATTCTATGCTTACTTGAAAAGGATGTGCATTCAGTGGCTGTGGTTGGATGGATCACTTTATACATGTTTTATAAGATGATAGTGTGTTCAAGTCCTCTATAACATTGCTGATTTTTTAATCTTTTTTTTCAATTATTCAGATTGGCATATTGCAATATCTGAGTATAACTGAGAAATTGTTTAAGTATCTTTTAATTTTATCAGATTTAATTTCATATATTTTGAAACCCTGTTACAAGATGCATATACATTCATAACTGATGCATTTGTCTAGCACCTAGGCTCTTTCAACACCATGAAACATATCTTTGTTTCTAGTCATATTTCTTGTCCTACAGTCTATTTTGCCTGATGTTAATTTAGGCCTTTCAGCTCTAAGGTTCCTGTTTGCATGGTATATCTTGTTCCATCTCTTTACCATCAGCCCATGTATATCTTTGTATTTAAAGCATTTCTCAGGTAGACAGTATATAGTGGGGATTAGCATTTTCATTCTGTTTGGATTATGTGTATGGAGAAATGATTAGGGAGTAAATTAATATGAGAATAATCCTGAATTCTGGGAGAAACAAAGGAGAGAGTATGAGGAACCCAGTAAAAAAAGGAAGAAGGAAGTTGCTAAGCACCGAAAAGCATGCCAAGATTTTAAGAAATATTGAAGAACAAACAAGAGAGAGAAATACTGTGCATCCAAAAACGGCAACTAAATTTAGAGGTTACATTGAATTTGAAGTTGTTTATTGAATGGAGTAAGATTACATTCCAGTTATACCCATAAATTTCAATAAGGATATTCTACACAATTAAATCTTGGGAGATTTAGGAAAACGTGAGGGTATGAGTGTACAAAAAAGTTAGCTGGTGAGAAACAATTCAGGACCCAAAACCCAAACCAGCAAATAAAGGCAGGAAGAATTACTCACACAAAGAAATTGAGTCAACTATCTGGTTCCAAAGGCTCTCCTGGTCTTTTAGGACATTGACATATAATAAGCTGTCTAATTAAATTTAGCTGATTAAAAGCCTCTTGTATTAATAATGCGCTGTTATTTCTGCTTCTGTTTGTTGTTTTATTTGAAGCACAAAGATTTGCTGTGACAGAACTCAGCAATTGATTCTTCCGTTTTACTGCAGCCAGTCTGACAGATGACATTGAAACAATGAGAATAATTTCAGGTTCATTATAATGTTGAAGTCTATGTATATCATATCTAAATTCCCTCTGTTGTCTATTAGCATAAGTGAAAATAATAGCTTAGCACTAAAAGGTTCAGAGGTCTAGCCATGTTTTACAGGTTCTTTAAATTTCTCTCATCTGTAATACTCTCAGAAACTAAATAACTTTACTGATCAAAAGAGTCTTTTATTGTAATAATAATAATGCAAGACTTTTTTAATTTCCATAAATTCTTTTTTAATGTTCCACTTGTCACAAAATGTCCACGAAATAATTAAGAATTGGAGATTTGTGGACTCATAGAAAGCAATTTACATGTTGATTATGACTGCTTTTTATATATATTTACAATGTGCCAACATTTCTTCATCATAAACTGAATTTAAAGTTTTAAAATCTGCCATTACTATAAAGTTCGTATTTTTTCTTTCTCAGGATTCAGGTTTCTAAGTGAGGAGAGGCACTAAAGAGTGAGACAAGTAAGCCTCTCTCACAGGTCAATAAAAATGGCAGCAGCAGGAGAATTCATTTAATACACTTTAATATTTGCTAGACTCCTACTATAAATTTCACTCATTATTTCATCACACTTAGTAAGCATTTTTCATACAGCATTTCACTTGATTTTCACCACAACCATGCAAGGTATTTCCTAATGTTGCATTTTTACTGATGTGACAACAAAATGAAGAATATTATGTCTTTTGCTCAGGTACTAAGTATCAGAATTCAACTTAGGTCTATGTGGCTCTATATTTCTATATTGTGTGTACCTGTGTGTGTACCTGAAGGATCTCATACATGAGCAAAGAGGCTACATGTTAGTGTAAAGGAATTTGTCACTTATGTTCTTCCCAGAGGACCCGTCTACTGTTACGGATAATTTTCCTCAAATGCAAGTTGTTTTTTCATATATTGAAAGTGTTCTATTATTAGTTATTTTTTAACCTTAAGAATTCCCTTTGTTGTCCCACTTGTTCCCCTGGCCCAAAGCAGTTTATTCAGTGTAATGCAGCTCAGGTGTCTCCTGGGAAGCATTATTAAATGGATGGATCTGGTTCACCATCAGCAGTTACACCTTTCATTGATCTCATGTAGCAGAAGTAACCCTTTACAATTTGCATAGCCTGTAACACTATTCTACTAAGATAAAGTTTGTCTCAAAGTACCCTTCCGAGTTTTAATTAGCAATTAAGAAGCAGTTGAGTTCTTTTTACAAAACTTTCCTCCTCCAACTTATATAGATAGTAGCATCCATTCAGTTTATCACACGGGCTCACTTACAGCCTACGTTATCAGTACAAAGGCTGATGTATTCTCAGATGCCCACTCTGCTCTTCTTCATTTAGCATTATTTATACTTGTTCATAAATGTTTTGTGATTTCTATTTCTGATTCTCCCTTCTGTGCTGTCTTTTACTCTTTTCTTTTTCTTGAATGGAAATTTCCAGGTATTTCTTTTTGGTAAAGAAATTCCTGTACCTCCGAGTTTATCTTTATTGTCCTTTGTTATTGATTGATTTTGTTTTGGTTTCATTTGTGCTAGCTTAGTGATTAATTTCCTTTGCTTCTTTATTCATTTCTTTATATATTCACTAAATATTAATTAATTCTTCCTAAGTGCTGAATATCCAAAATTGAACTCTCTCTCTCTCTCTCTCTCTCTCTCTCTCTCTCTCTATATATATATATATATATATATATATATACACAGACACACACACACACACACACACACATATATATTCCTCAGGCAGGAGGTAGGAATAAAAATGAGATTAAAAGCTAAGATGTAACTAATGTTTCATTACCGGTACTTATAGGTATTACAGGACCATGGAGGATGGAACATTTAGTTCTACCTGAAGGATTCAGAAAGAGCTTCAGTAAGATAAGGGAGCCTATGCTAAGTAGTGAAATGTCTAGTATTTAACCCAGGAGATAATAATAAAGCACATTTCAGGCAGAAGGGAATTGTCCCCCAAACTTTATTTGACTACAGTAAAAGCAAACAAGGACATGTAACTTTTGGAAACTGTTTACAGGTGAACAAAAGTTGCAAGGCTGGCAATTAAAGAAGGCTAGAAGGGTAAATGAAGACTGATCAGAATTCCACCCAGCGCTGCCCGCTGTGGTGTGCTTTCTGCCAACAACATTAGGATAAATGGTGTGGCTTACCCAAATTTGAATTTGTCTTGTCACAGAGAGTGATGACTAATTTTATGTGTCAACTTGACTGGCCTTTGGATACTCAGGTTAAACAATATTTCTGGTGTGTCTCTGAGGGTGTTTTGGAGGAGATTCGCATTTGCATCAGTGAACTCACTAGAGTAGACTGCCTTCCCTAGTGTGGGGACCATCTAATCAGCTGAGAGCCTGGATAGAACAAAATGCAGAGGAAGGAGAAATTTGCCCATTCCTGACTGATTACTGATTACTTGAACTGAGACATTTATCTTCTTCTGCCCTTGGTGCTCCTGGTCTGAAGCTCTTTAGACTTGGACTCAATTATACCACTGGCTCTCCTGGCTTGCAGATGGCACATTGTAGGACTTCTTAGCCTCCGTAATTGTGTGAACAGTTTATATATATATATATACATGTATATGTATATATATATATACAGCCTATTGATTCTACTTCTCTGGAGAACACTGACTAATACACAAAGTCTAGTCAATCTATTCTTTAAAATCCTATTTCTTTCCTCAACTGCTCCAGCATGGTTAAGGATGTGAAAAACATAAAGAAATTGTCTGTCATACAATACATTTTACAAATTTGTTTTACTACCTAAACAGTGAAATATTTTCTTTAGACAATAACAATAGGAACACACAACCTGTAGCAGAATCAAGCCACTTAAAATTGTCCCATTAACTTCAGTTTAAATATCTTGAATGAGGAGATAGGTTTTACATAACTTGAAAAAAAATTGTCCTTCAATATTCATGCTCATTGGTATTGGATGTTGAAAGAAGCCCATTACTAAACTAGAAAGAGTTTAGTGGGGAGAGTACTGAAGTTCAATATTTATAGACTATTTTTTCAACTCCAAAATGGCAAACTCCTAAAAGATATTTTAACTAACACATTGTGTTTCAGTTTCCGTTTTAATTGTGTTTAGATGTCTTTTAATGTAACAAATGGCTTTCAGATATTTAGCCCCTGCATGGAGATTTTAACTTTTACATAAAATAATACAGAATTTAGCAATTATTGGCATAGAAAGTTTATTGGAAATAGTCATTGTTTGCATCAATTAAAACTCATCATGGTCCCCAATTCCCATTTTGTTGTATCTGCACAATTAACTCAGAAAGTGAACACAATCACTTTGCTACATTGCTGACAGGATCCAATAATATGGTATATAATTTTATAAAATCCAAATTAAAAAATATACCTGAAAGGGGCCATTCATGTATCTTTAACTAAATGGCATTTCATCCAAGCAGTTTTTAGCAATTTTAGGTTAACAATTTCTTTGGACATGGTAATCCTGTATTTTCACATTACTTGTGGAATTAGCAACTGTTATAACTAAAGAAAACACCATCTGCATAGTTTATGTGATCTCAAGAGAGATCACATGGTTTCTAGGGAGGTATTATCATTTTTAATTCCAGGAAGGGTTGCTATTCTTCCTTAGTGAAAAGGCAAAAATACCTTGACCTTATCCTTAAAATTATGGGGCACAGATTAACTGTGCCTCTATGGGCTCCTATTTTAAGTCTGTTTTTTTTCTTGAGCCTAACTGTGTGCTCCTTCCCTTTCAAGGGCACACCTTTTATTTCACCAGACTCTGAGTCTTTCTCTATTTCTATAATTGTCTCTTCCACCTGGGTATTCACCAGATTTTCTCCCATTTCTGATACCCTTCGCAGCTACCTGGGTTTGGGCTACACCTGAGCAGAAACAGTAGACAGGCGCCATCTGGTGAAATTCAGGTCCCTCACTTTTTCTGCTGTGTCGGCTCCAACCTCATGGTTCCCTTCATCTCAACAAGATTCCTGGTATCTTTTGGATACATCTGTTAATATTATTTTTCTGGTTATTCTACAAAAAGCTGGAAGGAGCAGTATACCGCCCTCCACACCCGCTTCCTATCTCAGTTCAGAAACCACAGAACACATGGCCACCAGCAAAATACCAAACTGATCTAAACTGAAGTCCTGAAATGTGATGACTCTGAGAGTGAGGCTGGATTTACTTTTTTTTTTTTTTTTTTACTTAAGATCGTTTTTACTTGAACAATAACTACCTGAAATAGAAGAGTTAACCCATTTGTTAAATTACCACAAGCAAATTTTAAATTGCTATGTTAAGGATCAGAGATCATTCTGAAAATAATGACATTTTTAGTGTTAATTTCTCATGCATATTTAATTCAGTGACCTGCTTTAGACGGTCCAGCTAACACATAAATTTATGGGGGGTTTTCTGGGGTTTTTCTCAAGAAATTATTTTCCCTACTCTTTGTCAATGGAAGGTTCAGATCGTAATTTAGTACCTTTGATTTTCTGCTTAAAGGAGTATTATCTTAAGGAGGGAAACATTTCTGGAACTAAATATTTTTAAAATTATTTTAATTTTATTTATTATAAAAATGATAACATTTCTATGCAAGATTTGCCTATAAAACAAACATTTAGTAGGCATAGTTTAAAGGAAATATACTCAGTTAAAAGTGATAGTGTAGAAGCTAGCATAAGTATTATGTTTTAAAATAGTTTAAAATATGTTTTCAGTATTAATGCTACATATAGATAAACTACTGATTGTCTTTATTATCATGAAAACTTGGGTGATCTCTTTTCTTAATAAGCTGCCAGCCCTGGATACAGGTTCTGTCCTCTCGTTTTGATATAATTAGATTTAATTAGTAGCCTTTGCCATTTACCAGCTGTACCAACCTAGGGGAGCCACCCAGTATTGTTATGTTTTGTTTAATGATCCACAAAATGGAGAAAATAACAGCACTCAATTCACAAGGTTGCTCCAAGGACAAAATATGAGTCAACATATGCAAAGATCTCAGAACAGGGCTTATCACTAAGCACATGCTAAAGAGACCACCACCATCACCATCTTCATCATCATCATCATTATCATCATCATCAATGTCCATATGCTTCTAATCAGTTGATTTTTTTCCACACTCCAAGCACATAAGATCTTTCTGAGTCCAAATCAAAGCTCAGGTATTTTTTTCCTTTGTGAAATTAATATATAAAGGACCCAAGTAACTGATGAAACATAGATTTATTTTTCTTTTACTGCTTTTCAAAGGCTGGGGATCATAAAGTAAACATTTCCAATTACAGCAGCTCTTGCCCAGGAGATATCAAAACTCACATCATGTTTCTTCACAACAGGTTCTAATAAAGTGAAGCTGATAAGGACCACTGACTTTTGGTAACCTCAGGATGTCAGATTCTTACTGCACGTAATGAAAACACTTTTCTATCCAGTGAACAAAGGGACTTGTTTTAACCAGCTGTGTATACACAGAACTAATTCTATCTTATTCCAACTGCTATTTTTGAACACTTATTAGCTTAGTCATCCTGAATTTCCCCTTTCTAGCACTTAAAAATTCCTAAGTCTTCCCCTTAGTAATTACCCAACGAATTTCTTCTCTTTAAAAAAAAAAAAAAAAAAAAGCTTTTTAAGCTTTTATTCTTTGAAAGATTAATTTTAAAAATTATTTTCAAACAATTCCCCTTCTTCCTTTTGATGGAGTCCCAGCCATGGTAAATAAAAAAGAAAAAAAAAAGTGCCCACTTGAGGGAGTGGAGTTTATGATAATAGAGTGACAAAGAATGATAAAGACAACAATTGGGGGAAGTTTTAAAATGCCTGAAATTCATCATGTTGTGCCTGAGAAAATATTCTTGCTGGTTCTCTAATGTAAAGGGGTCCAATAATCGATGCAATCAAAATCAAGGTCAAGAATAAGTAGCACTGGGCTTCCCTGCTGGCGCAGTGGTTGAGAGTCTGCCTGCCGATGCAGGGGACACGGGTTCGTCCCTCGGTCTGGGAGGATCCCACGTGCCGCGGAGCGGCTGCGCCCGTGAGCCATGGCCGCTGAGCGCGTCTGGAGTCTGTGCTTCGCAACGGGAGAGGCCGCGACAGTGAGAGGCCCGCATACCACAAAAAAGTAGCACTAATGTGAAAAATACATCTTCTGAAAACATTTCAGGAATAGAAATATTTGCCCTTTTTAATAATTTGCCTAATGTTAAAGTCATTGCTATTTAGACATGACCTATCAATACTCAAATATTATTTACACAAATAAATTTTAAAAATGTATGTATATGATGAATTAGGTTTTCCAAAGCATTTAAAACTGATTGTAAACTTAATAAATTAAGTTTTCCACAGGTCTAGCTCTTTATATAGTCACAAATACTGGATTCTCTTAAATGCTTTAAATCCTTTTAAAGTTAGGCAAACACAATGAATATACTTAGCCCCCTCCCAAATCCAACAATAATAACAATGTCTGTTAAGTAGAGTGTTATTACCATGATTTTCCTTTAATTGTTCAGCTTAACTTTTTTCATTCTCAGCTCCAATAGCAATACCTCCAACTTTGTAAACTTCAAGACCCAGTTTATTTTGTCATAACAGAAGCCTTAATGCTCTTAGATTCTTTGTGCTCCCAACTGAAATGAATTTTCTCTCAGGTAATTTATAGACAATCTGTCTAGTTTTCAGGAAAAAATCTCAAACTTTTGCCCTTAGTACAACTCAGTGATAAACTGTTTGATGAAGTTTAAATGTCTGGTTAGAAGAATTATTCTTCTTAACTAAGTGCCTGAATATATAATTGCACTCACTTGTACATCTTACTTTGTTTCTTTATACTGAATATTCTATATGCCTTTCCCTTTTTTGTTGCTGCTTTTCTTTTTTTAATGCATCAGCATAATCATTATTATCTGTATCAAACAGATGAAGTATGGGACTATATATAACTTCCTTGTATCACTGCAAGGATGACATTGACATGCCCATTGTCACTTCCCGTGGAGGCTGTCCCTTGGGTGAAGTGGACTTTTTATCTAATGGGGGACAGACATATAAAGGCAGAGAGGTGAAATGGGTCTCTTTCTTTATGTCTTTGGGAGGGCTGTAATAGCACTGTCTTCTGCTACAGAAATGTCCTAATGAAGTATCCTAATTGGGTTAGGGATCTCATATCCCGAGGTACCATGACTTGAATGTCCTAAAAGAAACTACCAATACTATCAGAAAATATCCAAAGTAATATGATTCAAAACTCGTACCTAATAATAAAGCAGTGTGTGAATGAGAAAATAAATAAATACATGAATACAATGCATGGATAAATATCCAAAATGTCCTATATTACAAAGAGTGCGTATTGTCCCACAGTACCTTCCACATATCCAGAACATACCTCAAAGCAATACATCTCCTTACGTGTTGTTGCATGGTGTTGTGTGCTGGAGCCTCTCACCCTGGGAGATGGAGAATGGCCACAACTGTAGCAGTTGGTCATATACATTTCATGGAAGATATTATCTAAATGGAATGAGTATAAAAATCAGATGGACATTTCCATGGCAACCTTCGCATATGATCATTTCTCCCCTTGCAAAAAATGTAGCTAGCAGAAGATAAAGAAATAGAAAAATGAACCATGGCAGCTCTCAGCTTGTGGTTGTGTGGATACTCACACCTGGACCAAGGTGTTTTACATGTAAAACAGATAATTTCACAAAACACCAACCTCAGATGAGACCATTCTGTGACCACACCAGAGTGAGATAAAAACAAGACCATTTCACCATGAGACAACCATACACTTAGAAAAAAACAAGAAAAATAGATTCATATCTTACAGTTATCAAATACTGAATTTAACATACTCCATCATTTCATATCAAGGCTAAATATAGATCACTGCACAGATGAAGATAGATGCAGATAATTATAGAAAAATAGAGAACGTATACCATGCAAGAAACACAAAGGAGAAAGGAAAGTGCTCATCTCAGTTCTGTAATTTTGAGAATGAAAAAGTGGTGTGACTGAAATATATTGAAAGATGTTTTAATATATTACAGAGCTATAATTATATGAAATATGGGAAAAAAAGAAAATTCTATACAAAAAAAGCAGAAATAGTACAATAAATGAAAACATAGCTGTACATTCATTTATACTCTATAAACTGAATGAGGTATATAACTTTCTTGGATATTTCAGGGCAATTTATTTCATCAAATCATTTACATGAAAATGGATTTTAAAATATTAGACTAGGAAATTAATGAAAATGTGCACTTAGCCCAATCAGCTTCTGAATTCTAGCTAAGACAGAAATACTTTTAAAATAAATGAATTATCTACAATAATGTGAAATAATACTTCTTACAGCTTACTGGAATGTTAAATTTTTACAGTGTGAAGGATGCTTTTTTCTCTCTAATGCAATAAGCTTTTTAAATCACAGTCATTGTTAAATAAGAATCCTAATATATATGACATTTTCACAGATTACTTTGTTTATAATTTTAAAATTGAATTGCTGACAAAAGAAGTATTTCAGTTCAATTTACATTTCTATTGTGGCAGCTTTTATGTTTTCACTCCTGGCTTTCTAATGGCGATCATAATTCTCAGTATGAAAAATGGCACTTCTCTGCTTTTCCCTAGACAAAAGGACAACTCATCATATGCTTTATTTTGAAAAAGGCATCATATTTCTGAGATACATATTATTTGTATGACCTCAAGTTTTGAGAGATAAAAAGCACATAAATTTATTTTATTTATTTGAATATAAAATGTATACAGTTTTACTTAATGAGCTTTGGAAAAGTGTTCAAAGCCACTGAGGTATTAGATCTTGGTTGTAGATGACTGAAATAGATTCTGGTTAACCTAAACCAGATGATAGATCATATTGGGTAACTCACATAATTAATGGGAAGATTGAAGAAACACGCTTATAATGAGGATGGCAACCATAGAGACTAGGTTTCAGAACATCAGTGAAATCGCAGGACAAGGACAGCCTGATGAGGGTAATGCGGCTGCCACCCACTCAGACCTGGAAGTTAGATGGTGCCACTGGACCTCCGTCATGAATGAATGCTTCATTGTTTCTGACCCTTTTTACCCCTTTCTCCAGTTTCAAATTCCACACTGAAGCCATCTGTATTAGTTTTCTGGGGCTGCAGTAACACATGACCACAAGGTTGATGGCTCTAAGAAGAACAATTTATTCTCTCACAATTCTAGAAGCCAGAAGTCCAAAATCAAGGCACTGGCAGGGCTTCATTTCCCACAGAATATTCTAATGGAGAATCCCTTCTTGCCTCTTCTGTCCTCTGCTAGCCCAGGTGTTTCTTGGAGCTATTCCTGGCTATTTAATTTTAAATAATTTAAAATGAAAAACTGTTATAAATTCAGTCCCTCCATCACACTAGCCGTATTTCAAATGCTCAAAAGTCACAGCTGGCCCCTGGCTACTGTATAAGACTATGCAGTATAAACACATCTGTCTTCACACAAAGTTCTCTTGGACAGCACTGCTCTGGAATAGTCCCTGAAAAAAAGAAGTGGTTTCACCTACTGGGCTTCAAACAACAAAGAGTCCTCCGATTGCCTATTACTTGTATAGTAAATTCAATATTTATTTTTCATCATCACTGAGATAGTTGTTTATTCTACATTTGGATATGATTTCACTGCCTCGGTCAATTCCACCCACCACAAATTCACTGATGGCTTTCTCCACCCTCATGGCTGTTCATGCAAAATCTAAGAACTTACTTCACAGACAAATTATTAGGCAGTGGACTGTCCTCTTAATATGCCTTCTGCAATATAAAATCAGCCTACCTTGTAGAAGGAGAAATCAACTACAGAAGGCTCAATTATAGTCTAAGTGTATGCTGATTTACAAGCTGCTCTGCATAAATTGATCTAGCCACTCATCTTTGACATTTCCCCCAAAGTCAATGAACATGGTTGCTGCAACTAACATAAGGTATCCCACTTCAGATAATTATACCCAATTACCTGCTTGCAAAATATGTGCTTCCAAAACCAGTGGCTCTGTACTACTAGCCTAGCAGTCACAGTATGTAAAAATTTCATTGGAAAAATAATGAGGCTTATTTGAAATTAGAAGTTGAAGCAAACCCCCAGATAAAAGAATTTTCTCTGGACATTATGATAATGACTTCTCCATTTTTATTACTTTTTATTCTTAGTTTTCAAAGATATGTGTTTTTTCATAGCTGCCTGCTCTTCTCCAATTAGACGTATCTCAGATGTCTCAGATGTGACTAATTATATTTAAAATATTCCTTCTATTTTTGTATCAACTTTTTTTTTTAATATGAGTGGATAGGTTTTGTGGTTTTGATTCCTAAAGTCATTCTTTGTTATGCTCTGATATTTGGTAAAATTTTAAATGTACTAGTCAAACTTAAGGATAAATGGCTAGATTAATAAGATTTGGTAATTTGAGTTAATTTGCTCACCCCATGTAAACATTTTACTTCTACCCCTGAGTCAGCACTAAATGCGGGATTCTGATGACTAAGCCCTGATCCTGGTGATGTTGTGGGAAGAAAGAAGGAAGTTGGTGATGGATGGTTTAACTTCCATGTGTGTCAGTGATTTTTCTATCTGGTAATGATTCCTGTATTTCCCCAGAAAGCTGGGTTACCTGTGACAAACTCCATTTTTCCATATCCAGTGTTTACACTGAATTCTGACTTTTAAGATTTTCTACATTAGAGAGCAGTATTTAAATTACCTTGGGACAAACTACAGAAGCCAGTTGCTGTGAATAAGTTAACATGTGGAGACATTATTATCTTGTTGCTTTGTTTTCATAAATAAATCATGTAGTTAAATATCTCAGAGCGTTCTGCTTTGAAGCTCTTGTCCTAAATTTACAGATCACTTCATGTTGTAATTAACTTTTTTGGAAAATTTACCTTATTGATGATAATCTTTTATTGATTTTCCAGAATGGAATATTCCTCAACTCAATCTAGTTATACTGTCAATCTCACCCATCCTGCTTTACATATTATACATACTCATTGCAATCTGGGTCTGTCCATGATTCTAGTCATGACTTTTCAATACCAAAATGCATTCATTTGTTGTTTTACCTTTCTTCCAATAATTAATACATTTCTTTCTTTCTTTCTTTTGAAGAGTTAGAAGAAAATATTGCATAGGATACTCCTGCCATTAACGAAGAGTTTTAAAAAAAGGAATTCTATGGAGTTTTTCTGTAATGAATTTCACAAGTTAATATTAGAGTCAAAAAATATTTGACATTTCAACAATGCTACCTTCCCATTTGGCATCAACAAATATATTTTAGGAAATAAATATGTCAATGGTATACAACTTTATAATGTGAAATTTTGAGAAAGTAGCAATTGAAATCTCAAATACAATATCAGGGCTCATTTAAACATGAACTTAAAAATAGTTTGATGGCTGTGAACCTTTTCTTTTACTATCAATAAATAGAACGTCTGTAAATATTTTTAAAGAAAAATAATACTAGTATAAGTTACTAAATGTACTACTAATCCTAGACCTGTAATGTTTAGTTACCATCCACAATAGTAAAAAAATTCTATTTTGCATTGCATGCATTTCTCTTTGATTCATTCAAATAGTGTCTACTTTAAAGTTTCAAATAGTTAGAGTGGAGAGGGAATATTTCTGGGTAAGTGTTAATAAGCTTGTTGTTAAGATAACTAATTTCTATAATTAAAAATAGAGGATTCAGCAACCCTAATGCACCTTCAGTAACATGATCATTAATTAATAGCTGCATGTAATTTATATATCGGTCAAAACAATGAAAATGGAATTCCTAGAAAGACACACTAAAAACATTTATTAATGATGTAAGTTGGTAGAGAAATATTTTTTCCCTATTATGTTGCAGAATACATTTGGGTGAAACATAAACACACATGCTTTTGCAAGGTGGGCAGGATGGATCACCAGGAGGAAAAATAAATGTAGCTATGTAATTTACATGGCTTAATATGACTAGATCAATTGTGCTGTAAATTTGATGGGTATTTTAATATTAAACAAATGATGAATATCTATTTCTTTCAAAATATCTGGGAAAGGAGTAGGAAGAAGATAGTGTGTGCTTTCATAATAAATTTGTAATGATATTTTTTCCGATAGTAATGTGCAGTGTTCTGATTTTGTGTCTATTAAATACTTAAAGATGGAGAGGAATTTATGCACTATGACTGAAATCATTCACTGACAAAATGTGACCACTTACTGCTTAATTTGGTTAAGAACCAGCAGAAAATATGAGACACATATTGTGTCAGAGCGTTTATTGGATATTTATCATTTTGCCATATAAAAGAAAAATTTCCACTTAACTTGAAGTGTTGGTTGAATAATAGCTTGAAAAGAATCTTAAAGGAGCAACTATTTTAACTAATGGAAGATTAAATGATATAACTACTAATCCATTTCTAAGTTGAAGATTTCATGATTGTACAGGGTGGACATTAGGCAAAATACATTTATCATCTGATTCATAAGCAAGCAGACCTTACTCATAAGAATTTTTGAAGTAGTACATGGAAATATCTGCCAAAAGAAAAATCGTGAATTTCCTTATACTGATATATTTATATATTTTTCCATTGAATAAAACAAGAGAGCCACAGAAATAAGCTCAATTTATGACTAAGGATAAGTAATTTGAAATAAATTTCACAAAGAAAGTTACACATTAAATTCATTTCCTTGGGCTTCCCTGGTGGCGCAGTGGTTGAGAGTCTGCCTGCCGATGCAGGGGACACGGGTTCGTGCCCCGGTCCGGGAAGATCCCACATGCCGCAGAGCAGCTGGCCCCGTGAGCCATGGCCGCTGAGCCTGCGCATCCGGAGGCTGTGCTCCGCAACGGGAGAGGCCACAACAGTGAGAGGCCCGCGTATCGCAAAAAAAAAAAAAAAAAAATTCATTTCCTTTTTTGTTGTTGCTTTGAAAGTGAGGAAAATATTTTTTTTCTCAACCAAAAGAGCTTTTTCCAGTTTGACTTAAATGAAAGTGTCTATTATGTCACACCAGGTGTCCATCTATGTTCAGATATCCTAGCAGAGACTAATAAAGGAATATTACTTCTTAACCAGAAGCTTTGCCTGAAATACATGGAGACAAACTGACAATAACATCAATATCTCCCAGTAAAAGATAAAAACCAGATATTATTTTAATAAAAAATGATTAGAAAGTATAGGAGCACATGAACTGCACACAAATAGAGAATGCAATAATGCCCAAACAACCTACAATGTTTAAAAATTATTGACTGTGAATAACTATAAGAAAAGTCCCACATATTTCTCATAAAGAGATATTTTAAGACTACCTATGGCAGAAGGTGGGATCAAGATGACAGAGTAGGAAGACCCTAAGCTCACCTCCTCCCAGGGACACACCAAAACTATGAATACGTATAGAACAAGCCTGGAATGACCTGAAGACTAGCAGAACAGCTCTTTTATAATTAAGGATATAAAGAAAAAAACATATCAAGACAGGTAGGAGGGGGAGAAAAACAGCCTACTCAGGACCCACATTCCTGGGGGATGATTGAAAAGAGGAAGGGGATATCACAGACTCACAGGTCCTTTCTAAGGAGCAAGGGATTTGAACCCCACATTGGACACCTCAGCCTTGGCGTCTGGCACCAGGAAGATGAGCCCCCTTAAATGATTTTGAAAATCAGCAAGGCTTATGACCAGGAGAGCTGGAGAGCTGGAGGAAACCAAGACTCTGTCTTAAAGGGCTTGCCTACAAGCTTACTTGCTCCCAGTTTCAGCACAGAGGCAGCAGATTGAAAAGTGCAGCTGCCCCAGCACATCCTCCAGCCCACCCCCAACTCCAGCTCCAACACACCATGAGAGAAACCCCTGCTGGCACCAGGCTCTGGCTGGCTCCAAAGCCATGCATCATATGTAGTCTGTAGGAGACACTTCTACACAAGGGCACACCTGGGAGAGATAACTGTTTTGCTTCATTTATAAAGACAAACATAGAAAATCAAACAAAATGAAAAGGCAGAGGAATATATTCCAAACAAAAGAATAAGATAAAACCCAAGAAAAAACCAACAGAAAAAAGACAACAAATAACAAGAGTTGATGAGAATGTGGAATAAAAGATACCCTCGTGTACTGTTGGTGGGAATGTAAATCAGTGCAGCCCCTATGGAATACAGTAAGAGGTTCCTCAAAACATTACACATAGAACTATTTATTATAAGATCCAGCAACTCTACTCCTGGGTATTTCTCGGAAGAAAATGAAAACACTAATTTGAAAAGATATATGCACCCCAATGTTCATTGCAGCGTTACTTACAATAGCTAAGATATGGAAGCAACCTAAGTGTCCATCAACAGATAAATGAATTAAAAGATGTCCTATATATAAACAATAGAATATTATTACTCAACCATAAAAAAGAATGAAATATTGCCACTTACAACAACATGGCTGGATTTGGAGGGTATTGTGCTAAGTGAAATAAGTCAGGCAGAGAAAGACAAATACTGTATGTTTTAACTTATATGTGGAACCTAAAAAACAAAACAAACAAACATAACAAAACAAATAGACTCAGGGATATAGAGAACAAACTAGAGGTTGCCAGAGGGTAAGGGGGCTGGGAGATGGGCAAAATAGGTGAAGGGAATTAAGAGGTACAAACTACCATTTATAAAATAAATAAATCACAGAGATGTAATGTACAGCAGAGAGAATATTGTCAATAATATTGTAATCTATAAAAATGTTGAATCACCAGCTTGTACAACTGAAACTATTATATTATTATAAGTCAACTATACTTCAATTAAAAATAAATACTATGGCAGCAATTAACAGACACTGTAAAAAATAAGTTTCAGAGACCAGTGCAATATCACCTTAGTATTTTCTTCATTATTTTTGATCAGGTTTCATTTAATCTAAGCATAGATAAATAAGATAAATTTGTAGTTTTCCAAAGGCAATGTCATTCATATTATTCATTTAAATGACAACGATTAGAATATTTTTGATGGGTTGTAAAATTGGTGTATCAAGGAAAATATGAATAATCACCACTAATCAAGTAAAACAACCAGAAGTTATTGCCAATATATTTACCATGTCTTATGTAAAATTAATGAATCATTTTTCTTTCTTATGTGAACAAGAGCCTCCACAAAGTATATATACTACAATATTATCAGAAAGAGATGTGTTCCCTTATTCATTAATTTATTCATTAATCTGATACAGTGTATTGATTGTCTACATGTAGCAGGACCTGTACTTGTCACTGAAGTTAAAACAGTTGAAAAAGCAGAATCACAACCATCACAACAAAGCCAAATTTTTGTACAGGATTACTGATTCAGACGGGATGGAAAATGAAAATTCCTGCAATTTTCTCCAGGCTCAAAAAAGAAAAAAATGCGCTAGAGGATAAATTACACTAAAGATTATTTTCTATAAGTTTGAAGTTCAAAGGAAAGAAAGAAAAATCTGCAAAGGAACTGCTTACACACACATATGTGCACACACACACACACACACACACACACACATATGAATTTTAACCGAATATCGAGTGAAAGAAAATTTATGGCTATTGACAAAAGGAAGCAATCAATTTTGAGAATTATCATGGACAGAATATCAAAGACCAGCCCAAGAGGCCTGCAGAGTAAAGGAACTGATCCTGAGACACTTCGTACACGAATAACTTCCATAAAGAAACTCCCAGAATCAAAAGGTAGGGAAATAAATGAAAGTCTAACATGCAACTGAAAAATGGATTTAAGGAGAGGGAATAGAGGAAATTGGAGACAGACAGTGTGGGAGAAAGAAATGGACAAGCATTTTCAGAATTGAAGACACGATGCTACAAATCCAGAAGGCATAAGTTGTTTGAATTAAGGTAGATAAAATATACATCTAGACACATTTTATTTATACTGCAAATACTGAAGGAAACGTTTTAAAACCTAAAGCCACCAGAGAAGAAAGAGAACAATTACAAAGTCAAGACAATTAGAATAATAATTTTCTCAACAAGAAACATTAAAGCCAGAAGATGTAATACAATATGTTCAAAGTACTGAGATAAATTCAATGTCTTCTCTGAATTGCATGCCCAGAAAAACTATCTTTCAAAGTCAAAGGTGAAAATATACATATAAACAAAAACTGAGCTTAACCCCAATACTCATGCTAAAGCAATAAGAAATATAATGCAAAAAAAAAAAATAAATGGGGAAATGATCATAGAAGGAAAATCTACTCATTCTTTTTTTTTTTAAACATCTTTATTGGGGTATAATTGCTTTACAATGGTGTGTTAGTTTCTGCTTTATAACAAAGTGAATCAGCTATACATATACATATGTTCCCATATGTCTTCCCTCTTGCGTCTCCCTCCCTCCCACTCTCCCCATCCCACCCCTCCAGGCTGTCACAAAGCACCGAGCTAATATCCCTGTGCCTTGCGGCTGCTTCCCCCTAGCTATCTACCTTACTACGTTTGTTAGTGTGTATATGTCCATGACTCTCTCTCGCCCTGTCAAAACTCACCCTTCCCCCTCCTCATATCCTCAAGTCCGTTCTCCAGTAGGTCTGCGTCTTTATTCCTGTCTTACCCCTAGGTTCTTCATGACATTTTTTTCCCTTAAATTCCATATATATGTGTTAGCATACGGTATTTGTCTTTTTCTTTCTGACTTACTTCACTCTGTATGAGAGACTCTAGGTCTATCCATCTCATTACAAATAGCTCAATTTCATTTCTTTTTAAGGCTGAGTAATATTTCATTGTGTATATGTGCCACATCTTCTTTATCCATTCATCCAATGATGGGCGCTTAGGTTGTTTCCATCTCCGGGCTATTGTAAATAGAGCTGTAATGAACATTTTGGTACATGACTCTTTTTGAATTTTGGTTTTCTCAGGGTATATGCCCAGTAGTGGGATTGCTGGGTCATATGGTAGTTCTATTTGTAGTTTTTTAAGGAACCTCCATACTGTTCTCCATAGTGGCTGAACCAATTCACATTCCCACCAACAGTGCAAGAGTGTCCCCTTTTCTCCACACCCTCTCCAGCATTTATTGTTATCTACTCATTCTTGAAATGCCAAATATTTAGTATAGCTGGTATGATGGTTGACTTTATGTGTTAATTGGACTGGCCTTGGGGTGCCCAAATTAAACATTATTTTATTTCTGGGTGTGTCTAGGAGAGTTTTTCTGGATGGGATTAGGATTTGAATCAATGGACTTAGTAAAGTACATTGCCCTCCCCAGAGTAGGTGGGCCTCACCCAATTTTTTGAGGCTCTGATTAGAGCACAAGATGGAGGAAGAAGAAAGCAGCCCCTTTTTACTGCCTCACTGTTCTGTAAACCAGGGTTTACACCATCAGCTCCCCTGGATCTCAGGCCTTCCTACTTGGATCAAATTATACTACTGGCTTTTCTGGATCTTCAGTTTACAAACAGCAGATTGTGGGACTTCTCAGCCTCAGTAATCACATGAGACAATTCCTCATAATAAATCTATCTACCTATCTATCTGTCTGTATCTATCTGTCTGAATCTATCTATCTATCTAATCTGTTTCTCTGGAAAACCCTGACTAAAACAGCTGAATCATAGTTTATTAATGTAGGTGAGAGTTTTCCAATGGAATGTTTCAAACTGCATGCCAAGGAAAATACTGTATAGATGTTTGACTATAGGTAGGCATAGAGGTACATGTTTGCACACACACACTTTATTTTGTTTTACATCTTAATCATATAAAAAATAAAAAGGATATCATGTAGAGCAGAACAGAAATAATTCTTTGCCTTTTGAGATGATTAATTTCAGTTTATTTATTGACTATAATGTAAATCCCTATAGGTTTAAAATCTTGGTGGACTTTCTATTTAATACACATTTTGAAAACTAGAGAAAAATTTCGTAGGCATCATAGCACTATTTCTTGGTAGTAATGAATCCTATTACATTTATGACTATATTATCATATCAGTTAATGCATTTTCTGTGTACTGATGCAGTTCCATCCCCGACATCCATCAGCAAAATGAATCTTTTTTCAAGGTCTCTGCATGAATACTAAATAAATAATAGAAAATATGCAGAACCATAATGTGGAAGATAAATCCATGTTAACTGTAGCTTGACTAATGCTGTTGTTCAGCATTTTTATTTTGACAACTACATTTTCTTATATTGTAATATACAAACACCCACCTTTTCCAAGTTAAACTTACTTTTATTCCAATCAAGCCCAATTTATCAATTGCAATAAACAAATAGGACATTGGATACTTCTAGAGAGAAACAGGAAATATGACAGGAGTTACATAACCTTTCCCCATATATTAGGTATTACTATTTGATTTCTTCATAACTGTTACTTTCTGTACAGTCTGTACCTTCTCAGCATGCATGTTGCTGGCATCAGTTTCTTCCTACGGAGAGTGCATTTCTGCATTCAGGTTTTCTTTTTGGCAATATTGTTATGATGTTAACTGCTGATGTCAAAATATCATTTCTATTTATCCCAGAAACAGAGAGACGATAAAGAAGTGTGAGGAAAATGTCATTTTCACCAGCATAATCTCCAGGTGATATTATCCCAAAGATAACTTTCCAGAATACTGTTTTTCTTGTATTATTTTCTCCCAAACTTCTTTTGACGAACTGTTGACCTTAAAGTCCTAAGTATCCAACATACTGCTAGGAGACAAATCTCCCCCTGCATCCTTCTGTCTGAATGAGCCCATTACAAACTTTCTGTGATTGATTCAAGCACTTCAGGTAGTATTTCTTGTAATAACTACTTTGGAATAGCCCAGGTACAGTGAAAACCATAATTTTCATGACCATAGAACTTGTTAAGGAGGTTTACTAAAATAATTTGAATGATCTTACTTAGATCTTATTTCACCTGTCATTTAGGTCTTACTTGATACTCTATTTCAAAAGCAAAAGAGTAATAACAAAATGAATTAATATGTACTTTATGGTAATATAAATCTGAATCAAAAAAGGATATATTTGCTCAGTGATGACTCTATTAAGAATTTTCTCATGCATCTACACTCTTAATTCTCACACAAACCTATGAATTTTTTTAACATCTTTATTGGAGTATAATTGCTTTACAATAGTGTGTTAGTTTCTGTTTTACAACAAAATGAATCAGTTATATATATACATATGTTCCCATATCTCTTCCCTCTTGCATCTCCCTCCCTCCCACCCTCCCTATCCCACCCCTCCAGGTGATCACAAAGCACCGAGCTCATCTCCCACTACCTTATCTACCTTATGTTTGGTAATGTATATATGTCCATGCCTCTCTCTTGCTTTGTCACAGCTTACCCTTCCCCCTCCCCATATCCTCAACTCCATTCTCTAGTAGGTCTGTGTCTTTATTCCTGTCTTACCCCTAGGTTCTTCTTGACTTTTCTTAAATTCCATATATATGTGTTAGCATATGGTATTTGTCTCTCTCTTTCTGACTTACTTCACTCTGTATGACAGACTCTAGGTCTATCCACCTCATTACAAATAGCTCAATTTTGTTTCTTTTTATGGCTGAGTAATATTCCATTGTATATATATGCCACATCTTCTTTATCCATTCATCCGATGATGGACACTTAGGTTGTTTCCATGCCCTGGCTATTGTAAATAGAGCTGCAATGAACATTTTGGTACATGACTCTTGTTGAATTATGGTTTTCTCAGGGTATATGCCCAGTAGTGGGATTGTTGGGTCATATGGTAGTGCTATCTGTAGACAAACGTATGAATTGTATACAGTTATCATTTTGACTTTCTAGATGAGAAAATGCCCAAGGAAATCTATTATATAGGTTTACACACAAAGTGAATTGGGGGAAGGGTGAATTCACTTCTACACAGGTGGGCAGTGCTGTTTTCTTAACCCTCACCTTCTCTTGATTCCTATCAACACACTTCATGAAATTATAGGATATTTCTCCTACTATGATTCTATTGCCTTTTTTTTACTAAAATATTTACCTCATAGAAAAATAAACAACAGCCTATAATCATAAAGATATTTCAGTCTAATTTTAGGAACAATGGGAAACAGAAAAAAGTGTGAGTAAAAGGCAGTTTAGGAAATGTTAGCAAACATAAGTAAGGTTTCTAAAAATCTTTATTTTTTGGTATTTTCATAACTTCTTGCTTTGGAATATTTCTTGGTTAACTTATAATGAGAATTAGTTGTTAGTTATTGTTGGTGTCTCAGGAACGCCCACCCCATATGTAGCCATCAAAGTAGCGATCAGCTAAGTGTCACCTGCCTGCTGGGACAGTTTCCCTCTCTTTCCCTATTAATTGTCAGAGTCTAAGTTTGGCAAAGCTGGAGATTCATTTTGATTAATTGTATTTCAGTTATTTCTATTTTCAATTTTTCAGCAAGGCCCAGGCATGATACAAACATTCTTATATGAATTTAACCTTTTTTTTTGAATTTTATTTTATTTTTTATTGACGTATGGTTGATTTACAATGTTGTGCCACTCTCTTCTGTACCGCAAAGTGAGCTTAAGTTTTTTATTAATGAAAATTTTAAGAAAGACAGGGCTGTCATACTGCTTTAAATATGGTTGTCTAAAAAGACATGTTATCGGAACTGCAAAATATTGATGTTTTTCCATCCAATTATAGTACTATCTACCAAACATGCTATATGTGTTTGCTATTTAATTAAAATACTTTAAGCAATGTGCCTTTTACAAGTTTTCTTTGACACACATAAGAACAAAGGAAATTTGTAGTAATCATGATATAGCATTTTATCTTAAAATAATTACATATAAAAATAAATTAGAATAGTGCAAAAGTTAGTGAATTTCCCAAATACAAAATGGGCCTCATGAAAAATATTTTCATTCCAATTTTACATAGACTTTCAAAAACATTATGTCTACCTTTTACAATTTACAATTCATAGAAAAAAAGGCCACAAGATATTTGTGATTTAAACAAAGTTTGATTATAAATTTATAAGTGTCTGTTTTTCCCAGTGAGTATAGTATTTGAGTGGAAGTAAGCATTATTTATCTGGTTTTTTTGCTCCTCACTTAAATGTGATGCAAGTCTTAGAATGGGTAAATATCTGTAACACTTTATATCGTATAGCATATGTTTAATAGCTTTAATTGTGAGGTCTATAGGTAATAATGATATAGGCTGCTTAAATCTACAATTATTTCATAGTAGATAAAAGTTCAGTATGATTATGATGATCATAACAAATATGTGCTATCACACATCTTTTTCCTCAAATTTCAAAACATTATAGTTTGAAAACACATTCAAACTGTTTTCAAGAAGCAGTCAATATGTGATTTTATTTATGCTTTATGTGAGTAAAAATTTATTTGCTACAATATAAGAAAAACACTATCTGATTGTAACAATAAATGAACCTATGTAATTTAAAACAAATGCAGTGAAACCCTAAATGAAATCAAATAGATAGTCCATTCAATTAAAAAAAAATGAAAAAACAAAAACATTAATACTGTTAGAAATATTCCAAGCTTAATGTAGAAGGAATTTTCTTCTGTATTAGGGAATATAGAAGTACTTGTAAAATTTTTTTAATGAACTACTTTAAATCGTTCTCAAAATCAAGTGATCATACATGCCTGAGCCTGTTTCTGGACTCTATATTGAGTAGAAACTCAATAAATCTGGCCCACAGCTTCTTTTTCTATGACCCATAGGTTAAGAATGTTCTTACACCTTTAAACGTGGTATAAAAACACACAACAATAACAAATAAAAAGAGAATTTGCAAAAAAATTCTATGCAGCTGAAAAACTGAAATATTTACTATCTTGTGCTACACAGAAATCTTTGCCCACCCTTGTACTATATTTTTAAACTTTTTCCAGCTTTATTTAGGTACGACTGATATGTATCATTGTACAAATTTAAGGTGTACAGCATAATGGTTTGACATATATATTGTGAAATGATTACCAGTCTTTAGTTAGCATCCATCATCACATATAGAAACAATAAAAAGACAAAGCAAAAAAAGAAAAGAAAAAAATTTTTTCTTGTGATGAGAACTCTTAGGATTTACTCTCAACAATTTTCATATATATCATTACTTTTATAGAAGCATGTCTCCTATTATTTTCAACATAGTTACTTATTCGATCATATTGGTATCAGCCAATGAAACTGTTTAAATTTTTAAATGTACCCCAAAGAAATTTAATATCATAGTGATTTAATATCATCTATCAACTATTAAACATCAGCTGTTTTAATTTGTTCTTTCTATGCCTACAGCACATATTTCTATTTAATTTCCTTCACATAATATATACATATATTCCTATTATGTTAATTTAAATATAATAAGTATATGATAGGAATAAACAGTTTAACAGAAGAGTGTGCTGTAAGACTATGTAAGTGGAAAATAGGAATCTTCAGTTTCCAATAATATTTTGGCAAAATCAATGAATAATTAGTCTCCTTAAAGTCTGAAAAGATGTTAAATTATTATAAAGCATCACCTTAACTCTATCAGATATTTTGTTTGAAGATTCATAATTTATCTGTTGGAATTAAAAGCGGAAAATTATCCATATGCCTTCTTTTTTTTTTTTTTTTTTTTTGACTGTGTTGGGTCTTTTTTGCCATGCAGGCTTTCTTTAGTAGCAGCAAGAGGGGGCTACTCTTCGTTGTGGTGCCTGGGCTTCTCATTGCGGGGGCTTCTCTTGTTACAGAGCACGGACTCTAGGCACGTGGGCTTCAGTAGGTGTGGCACGTGGGCTCAGTAGTTGTGGCTCACGTGCTCTAGAGCGCAGGCTCAGTAGTTGTGGCTCCTGGGCTTAGTTGCTCCGCGACATGTGGGATCTTCCCGGACCAGGACTTGAACCCGTGTCCCCTGCATTGGCAGGCGGATTCTTAACCACTGCGCCATCAGGGAAGCCCCCATAAACCTTCTTGAAAAAAATGTAAGCATGCAGCTAAAACCCAGATGAGACAAGGATGACTGAGAATGACGTGCCCTAAGCATTCTCATTATTGAGAATGATGAAAAGAGAGATGGGGTTTTCCAACATACTTTCAAAAAAGTGTTAACTATCTTCTCTTTGAAAGAGATATGGCATAAAACATCATCATAATCTTTTGCCCGGATGAAATAGGATGCTGCTGCCTTCGATAATTTTAAGGGCATTCTCTATGCTTTTTTCTCACAAGACACTCTCTGGATCACCTCTTGTTTCATAATAACGGAGGGTGTATGTAAATATTGTCACTCCCTCCTCCTTCCCTATTCTACAATATATGTGAGTTCCACGGATTGAGGAGGGAAGGTGGATGTAACACCTGGCACTAGGGGAAGAATAACCCTATTTTATAGGAAGTTTTCCTTGTCCACTAGAGTCTGACACTCGGAGAACAGCAAAGGCATAGGTTAAGATCATTTTTAGGGTTGTTGGCATAATGTTGAGGGAAATTCTTTTTGATAGTTTATATTTTTGTTACTGAAGTAGAGATTGAGTTCATTAAAATTATGCACGAGTAGCAGTGCCATAGGTTCAAAAAAAAAGAAAAAGAAAAGAAAAACATTTGAAACATCCACTATGGAGAGGATAGGGAAAAAAAAGAAAAACAGTTAAAACAAAAGGTTTTCTAAGCACTAATTAGGGCTCAGTTGAAGTTGAGTTAGGAAACTGATAAAGAGATCAAATCTGAGACGTTGTAATTTTTTCCAGTAGACTTGATCTGTCCTGGATTTGCTATAGAGAAGCTACCTGGATGGATTGATCTAGGATAAAGGTGTTCCTAGCATAAGGCAACAGAGCATAATTGCTGAGTTTAATTAAAAAGGAGACATTCACAGAGCATGCAGTTGATATAACAAGGAGAAAATGAGGGCTCAAGAGGGAGGGGTCTGTCTGAGGCTCAAGAACATTCATTGAATAACCCCTGAATGAACCAGAAAAAAACTTGTATATTTGACTTAATTTCATAAGGAGGATCATTTTAAGTGAATGACAAAATTTGGACAATTATCATAGAAGAGTTTGGATAACATGGATAAAATTTGTAGACCACTGGAGAAAAAAGTCAATAAACTCAGCTTAAGGAGATTGCATGGACAATCAGCATAAATTTGCCTAGAATTATGCACCCAAAATTTTAGGGGCAAATGTGCTCATTTCAATGCGATGTTTTAACACTGAAAAAAGTGTTGACATTAAAATTCTGGAAAAAATGTTATATGTAGTTCACCAAAAATACCAGCATCAGTCAATATTTATAGGGAGCATATGCACTTGCCAAAAGGTGTGTATTTTTGCCTTTCAACTTGTTAATTTGTGATAAAGTAATACCTTGATAAGAACACAGGCATATTTATAAATAAAGTAAAAAAATTAATTGTAGGTTATCTTAAATATTAATGTATAAATACTGTGGAGAAACTGACATTTTTAAATTCTGAGAAGTAATGTATTTTACAAATAGTGTTATATTTATGTTTGACCTCAAATAACAGAACAAGCACAGGTACAGAATATTTTAAAGTACTGACTTAAAATTTCAATTCTCAGCATTGCTTATTCAAAAAAACCCACAACACTTCTCTTTCAGTAGTCAATGTGTTAGTTAGGGTTCTCCAGACCAACAGAACCAATAGAAAAAGAATCTATATGTGTGGTAGATTAAAGGGGTGTGGTCTGCCACTTCATAAAAGCTACTGGAAGGGTATTAGGACTGGAACATTTGTGTAAGAGTAAAATGCAAATCAACAGAGGAGATAGATGAAGATTAGAATATATGGGGGTTTGTAAGTCATATCAAAAAGTTTGGGCTTTGTGAAAAACCACTGAAAAGTTTAATAATATGGCAAATATAAAATAAGAGTAATCTCATAAGTAAAGGGATGCCATAATCATGTTTATGTATTTTGAAAGATAACACTGGATATACTGTAAAAATCCATTGAAATTATGATTCCCTTCTTTGAAGAACTTACATTTTAATAAAACACGCCTCATAATATAATTAGATACAATATAACAATTATTATGCATATGAGTAGCATTACTTCTGCTTGGCTGTCTTCTTTTAGCACAGTAAGGGAAGGATGGCCTATTAGAAGTCTGTGTTAATTGGCCACATGAGAAATAGCTATGATCCAGATAAGTGTGGTAGCAATAGGAGTAACAATTCTCATATCAGACAAAATAGACTTTAAATTAAAGACTATTATGAGAGACAAAGAAGGACACTACATAATGATCAAGGGATCAATCCAAAAAGAAGATATAACAATTGTAAATATTTGTGCACCCAATATAGGAGCACCTAATACATAAGGCAAATGCTAACAGCCATAAAAAGGGAAATTGGCAGTAAAACAATCATAATAGGAGACTTTAAGACCCCACTTTCACCAATGGAAAGATCATCCAAAATGAAAATAAATAAGGAAACACAAGCTATAAATGATACATTAAACAAGATGGATGGACTTCATTGATATTTATAGGACACTCCACCCAAAAACAACAGAATACACTTCCTTCTCAAGTGTTCATGGAACTTTCTCCAGGATAGATTATATCCTGGGTCACAAATCAAGCCTTGCTAAATTTAAGAAAATTGAAATCATATCAAATATCTTTTCCGACCACAATGCTATGAGACTAGATATCGATTACAGGAGAAAAATCTGTAAAATGCAAACACATGAAGGCTAAAAAATACACTACTACATAACCAAGAGATCACTGAAGAAATCAAAGAGGAAATCAAAAAATCCCTGGAAACAAATGACAATGAAAACCCGATGACCCAAAACCTCTGGGCTGCAGCAAAAGCAGTCCTAAGAGGGAAGTTTATGGCAATACAATACTACCTCAAAAAACAAGAAACTTCTCACATAAACAACCTAACCATACACCTAAAGCAATTAGACAAATAAGAACAAAAATAACCCAAAGTTAGCAGAAGGAAAGAAATCATAAAGATCAGATCAGAAATAAATGAAAAAGATATGAAGGAAACGATAGCAAAGATCAATAAAAATAAAAGCTGGTTCTTTGAGAAGATAAATAAAATTGATAAACCATTAGCCAGACTCATCAAGAAAAAAAGGGAGACGACTCAAATCAAAAGAATTACAGGGCTTCCCTGGTGGCGCAGTGGTTGAGAGTCTGCCTGCCAATGCAGGGGACACGGGTTCAAGCCCTGGTCTGGGAAGATCCCACGTGCCACGGAGCAGCTGGGCCCGTGAGCTACAAATACTGAGCTCTGCGCGTCTGGAGCCTGTGCTCCGCAGCAAGAGAGGCCGCGACAGTGAGAGGCCCGCGCACCGCGATGAAGAGTGACCCCCGCTTGCCACAACTAGAGAAAGCCCTCGCACAGAAATGAAGACCCAACAGAGCCAAAAATAAATAAATGAATAAATAAATTTATAAAAAAAAAAAAAAAAAAAAAGAATTACATATGAAAAATGAGAAGTAACAACTGACACTGCAGAAATACAAAGGATCATGAGAGATTACTACAAAAAACTATATGCCAGTAAAATGGACAACGTGCAAGAGATGGACAAATTCTTAGAAAAGCACAACCTTCCAAGACTGAACCAGGAAGAAATAGAAAATATAAACAGACCAATCACAAGCACTGAAATTGAGACTCTGATTATAATCTTCCAACAAACAAAAGCCCAGGACCAGATGGATTCACAGGTGAATTCTATGAAACATTTAGAGAAGAGCTAACACCTTTACTTCTCAAACTCTTCCAAAGTATAGCAGAGGGAGGAACACTCCCAAACTCATTCTACGAGGCCACCATTACCCTGATACCAAAACCAGACAAAGATGTCACAAAAAAATAAAACTACAGGCCAATATCACTGATGAACATAGATGCAAAAATCCTCAACAAAACACTAGCAAACAGAATCCAACAGCACATTAAAAGGATCATACACCACGATCAAGTGAGGTTTATCCCAGGAATGCAAGGATTCTTCAATATACACAAATCAATCTATGTGATAAACCATATTAACAAACTGAAGGAGAAAAACCATATGGCCTTCTCAACAGATGCAGAAAAAGCTGTTTACAAAATTCAACACCCATTTATGATAAAAGCTCTCCAGAAAGTAGGCATAGAGGGAATGTACCTGAACATATTAAAGGCCATATATGACAAACCCACAGCCAACATCGTCCTCAATGGTAAAATCCTGAAACCATTTCCACTAAGATCAGGAACAGACAAGGTTGCCCACTCTCAGCATTATTATTCAACATAGTTTTGGAAGTTTTAGCCACAGCAATCAGAGAAGAAAAGGAAATAAAAGGAATCCAAATCAGAAAAGAAGAAGTAAAGCTGTCACTGTTTGCAGGTTACATGATCCTATACATAGAGAATCCTAAAGATGCTACCAGAAAACTACTAGAGCTTATCAATGAGTTTGGTAAAGTAGCAGGATACAAAAATAGTGCACAGAAATCTCTTGCATTCCTATACACTAATGATGAAAACTCTGAAAGAGAAATTAAGGAAACACTCCCTTTTACCATTGCAACAAAGAGAATAACATACCAAGGAATAAACCTACCAAAGGAGACAAAAGACCTGTATGCAGAAAACTGTAAGACACTGATGAAAGAAATTAAAGATGATACATACAGATGGAGAGATATAACATGTTCCCAGATTGGAAGAATAAACATTGTGAAAATTACTATACTACCCAAAGCAATCTACAGATTCAATGCAATCCCTATCAACCTATCAATAGTATTTTTCACAGAACTAGAACAAAAAATTTCACATTTTGTATGGAAACACAAAAGACCCCAAATAGCCAAAGCAATCTTGAGAAAGAAAAACGGAGCTGGAAGAATAAGGTTCCCTGACTTCAGACTATACTACAATGCTACAGTAATCAAGACAGTATGTTACTGGCACAAACACAGAAATATAGATCAATGGAACAGGATAGAAAGCTGGGAGATAAACCCATTCACGTATAGTAACCTTATCTTTGATAAAGGAGGCAAGAATATACAATGGAGAAAAGACACCCTCTTCAATAAGTGGTGCTGGGAAAACTGGACAGCTACATGTAAAAGAATGAAATTAGAACACTCCCTAACACCATACACAAAAATAAACTCAAAATGGATTAAAGACCTAAAGGTAAGGCCAGACATCATCAAACTTTAGAGGAAACCATAGGCAGAACACTCTATGACATAAATCACAACAGGATCCTTTTTGACCCACCTCCTAGAGAAATGGAAATAAAAACAAAAATAAACAAATGGGACCTAATGAAACTTAAGAGCTTTTTCACAGCAAAGAAACCATAAACAAGACGAAAAGACAACCCTCAGAATGCGAGAAAATATTTGCAAATGAAGCAACTGACAACGGATTAATCTCCAAAATTTACAAGCAGCTCATGCAGCTCAATATTAAAAAAACAAGCAACCCAATCCAAAAATGGGCAGAAGACGTAAACAGACATTTCTCCAAAGAAGATATACAGATTGCCAACAAACACATGAAAGAATGCTCAACTTCACTAATCATTAGAGAAATGCAAATCAAAACCACAGTGAAGTATTACCTCACACTGGTCAGAATGGCCATGGTCAAAAATTAAACAATAAATGCTAGAGAGGGTGTGGAGAAAAGGGCACCCTCTTGCACTGCTGGTGGGAATGTAAATTGATGCAGCCACTATGGAGAACAGTATGGAGGTTCCTTAAAAAACTAAAAATAGATCTACCGTATGACACAGCAATCCCACTACTGGGCTTATACCGTGAGAAAACCATAATTCAAAAAGAGTCATGTACCACAATGTTCCTTGCAGCTCTATTTACAATAGCCAGGACATGGAAGCAACCTAAGTGTCCATCGACAGACGAATGTGTAAAGAAGATGTGGCACATATATACAATGGAATATTACTCAGCCATAAAAAGAAATGAAATTGAGTTATTTGAAGTTAGGTGGATGGACCTAGGTAGTGTCATACAGAGTGAGTCAGAAAGAGAAAAACAAATACCATATACTAACACATATATATGGAATCTAAACAAAAAATAAAAAAAGGTTCTGAAGAACCAGGGGCAGGACAGGAAGAAAGACACAGACATAGAGAATGGAATTGAGGACACAGGGAGGGAGAAGGGTAAGCTGGGACGAAGTGAGAGAGTAGCATGGACGTGTATACACTACCAAATGTAAAATAGCTAGTGGGAAGTAGGCGCATAGCACAGAGAGATCAGCTCGGTGCTTTGTGTCCACCTTGAGGGACGGTATGGGGGGTGTGGGAGGGAGATGCAAGAGGGAGGACATATGCTGATTCACTGTGTTATGCAGCAGAAACTAACACACCATTGTAAAGCAATTATACTCCAATAAAGATGTTAAAAAAAAAAGTTGAAACTGGTTGATGAGTAAAAGGGGCTTTACTCTAGTATTCTTTTGTATTTGTGTTTGTTTTAAATTTTACATAGTAAGTACTTTAAAAATAAAAGCAAATAACAAAACAAAACAAATGAATCCTACTCTGGGCATAATAGTTTATCTTAATATTTTGCATAACTTCAAAAACTCATTTTGTTTTATCTTCACAGTAGTGATCTGAGCCTATTGTTTTACTCTTCAGCCTAATTAATAGGCTAATAGTCAATTAAAAAGTTATTCAAGGGTGAGTGGAGATATTTTTTAATATGGTGTCAAATGGTCTTCCTAGCATGTCCCAAATCTCTTTTGCTATAGCTTTATTCCTATACTGTTCTCCCAATCCTGGAACTTCACAAGTGTCATGTGTTATTTTTTCCTAGTACTATGATTAAATCAATTTTAGAGTGCAATTAAAACTTTTACCCTCATCTTATCGACTTAAGTTTACAATATTAACACCATAAAGTCACTTGTCTTGTAGGCATTGAGATGATTCCATGAAAGCTGCTTCTGAAGACAGTAGCTTATTTTACATGGATTCATGGTATAATTAATATATTTCTCTCAGATACAGACAATTAAAATTGTACACTTATTGTGCAGTTTTGATCTATTTATCTCCTAGAATGGAGAGGAATCTACGCCACAAGTTCTAATTAAGGTCTCCCCTGCTCACCACTCCTTTCACAGCCATTTAAACTCTAGATAATTTTAAATGCTTGTGATTCCCAGAACATTCCGGGATGCTTCATATTTATTTCCTGTCTTTGCTTATGGTACCACTTTTCCTTGGTTTTTGGACCACTCCACCTTTCTGGTCTGTCAGTTTTTAAAACAGTACTCTGTTTATATGTCCTGTTTCCTCCTAGGAGAGTTGATGATGCACTCTTTAATGTCCCATCCTGTGTATGAATCTATAAGAATACCTGTAACACTTTATTGTACTAACTTATTTTCAGTTCTGTTTATCTCCCTGTAACTGAAAGCCAGTTAATGGCAAGAACTGTGTCTTCTATGTATCCTTATTCCTATCATATGTCTCAGGGCATATATCACTCGGTAGAAGGTTAATAAGTGTTGAACACATGAATGAATGAGTGAATGAACAAAGGATTCATGTTTTTATTAACCGATCTCCTGAAAGAATCAGGGTCTGAAAACTATCATATTTCATCTAAGTTTAGGGAATATTTTCAAGCAATTATATAGAATTTTTATCTTTCAGTATTGAGCTATAAAGACATTATGGACAGGAGAAGCATAGGCTCATCTTCATAATGTGATTTCAATGATAGAAGGTCAGTAAGTAGATAGTCTGGTTAGTATTACAAAAGAACTAGGAGGATTGAGATTATTAGTTTTCAATCTGAAAAGCAATTTTTGTAGTGATCTCTAGATATTACTTTTGAATATGTTAGGTTAATGTGACTTTTGAGTTTCTATCCTTTAGGAAAATGGTGAATATATTTCAGAACAGAAGTTAGGAACATGGGCTGCAGATTCAAGCCCATATATATAATTTGCCTCATTGGTGTTAATTTGAATACTTGATATATGGTCCTGGTTGTATGTAGCCTGGATGAAATAGCATCCCCTTTCTGGGTCATCATTCCCCTTATAATGAAGGAAAACAACAATAAGCAAGCCATATGATAGCTCATAAGCTGTTGCTAAGAGGCAGCATGTATCATTCTCACTGTCATACCACTTGCCAAAGAAAGTAACATGGCAAATCCTAATACATGAGTGTGTCAAAACAACATAATCCTCTTGTAGAACGAGAATTTTTAGAGGGATCATAACATTTCACTTCCCTGAAGAATTAGTTGTGAGTGTGAAATCAATAATGCAGAGTTAGAGTATAATTTCTGGAGTGGCTTCTATGAAAAGTTGATAGAATTTGGGATCCATAATACCAGAAAATGGAAGAAATGTAGAACAGAAGTCTTTTAATTGGAATTACATAAAAGTCAAAGTGTCTGGGCAGAAGTGTTTGCAGATGTGTCTGTTTGGCAGTGGAAAGATGCATTAGTTCCTCACTAATTGCCTGTTTTTTCTAAGTGAAGCATAAGGGAAGGTCATCAGCTGAGAATCTGTAGGCAGCATGGAAAGTTTAGGGAGAAATAAAACAGTCTCTTCTGATGAAGGAAACAAAAATTCCATAAAAATATATAGAATAAGATTATTTGGTATTTTTGGTATTGACTTGCCATCAGTAACCATATATAAATATATAATAAGACAATATAGCACAATTGTGTGAGAAGAATGTAAGTTAAATGTGGATCTCTTTGGAATTATTTGACTAGAAACAAGGATGTTATCAACATTGAAGGGACTTGTAGGATTCAAGAAGATTTTATTCCCAATCTACAATATTTTCTGCAAAACACTTGTCAGAAGATCTTTTAAAAAATAGATGGAACAGTGTTTATTACTGTGGAATGTAGAGTGTGTGAATTGTATATAAAATCTACAAGGGACTGGTATATAATTTTCACATTAACTTCTGACCAGAGCCTCTGGAATAGTTTAAATGTGAAATTCTATGTAAATATATTATTACTGAGTTTGGATGATATTAAAAAGAGGTCATATTTATGTGTGAAATAGAGTTCTAAGAGTTTTCCCATTGTAACTCATTTAGAACTCACAGCAACACTATAAAATAGGTATAGTATCTGTTTTCCCATTTCTAACATGAAGAAACAGATCATAGAGGCTAAATGCCTGAGGTCACAAATCCAGGATTCAAATTTTAGCAATGTGATCCCAGAGGCCACTTTCTTATGTCCCTTTCCATATAGATTGTGACAAATCATTGTGATGACTCTAGCTTTATTTTGGGGATGAATTAATTGTAAGAGGAGAAAGAAATGGCAGGCCACTCCAGCTTGAACTATAGTTTGAAGGATGCCAAGACAGCAGTTTATCCTTCATAAGATATGAAGAATCTAGTCTTGGGATTGTTGGGTCTCAAATAAGTTCATAGCTAAACATAGACCTATGAAAAAAATGTGTCTGTTCATTCTCATAAAAACTCATTACTGATTGTAATAGACATTTGATTCTTAAAACAGACATTAAAAACCTAAGTACAAATTCCTTCTATGATAGAGTGGTGGAGTGAAACATTTAATACTCAGTTTTATTCTTTTTTAATTATGTATAGGGCTAAAATGATATTGTGTATCCTGTCCTTTAGCTTTTGCCCATGTTTCCAGAGTGACTATCAATTACTAAGATACCTTGATATTCCTCATTTAGAAAATACCACATTAGCCATAATCAGTATTTAATATTTACATGATATTTAATATCTAAGAAATCTCTGTGAATCTTCAGAGAAGTGTCAAAACCAATTAAAACTTCTAAAAATATGAGTTAAATTATGCTTACATTTGAAACATTATCTTACCAGTATATTATCCTCAAACTATAATAATAAATGTAGAATTGCTTAGGAAAGAAATATTTTCAAATGGAATGACATAGTAGGGTGTATTTGTTTATTAAACTGTTAAGTTAATTTTTGATGGTTTTCAGTATTGTTTAAAAAAACACTGAACTTTCTACATTGTAAATTGAGATACCCCACCTTAAGGAATGAAAAGGACAGACTAAAAATAATGATAATTATATAAAAGGTGTGTAGGAATGGCTTAGCTAAAGTGTAAGTTCACTAATTGTAACAGGGTTTCTGGCTTTTGGCTGGCAAGTCTACAGGACTGAAGTGGAAATCTATTTCTAGATGCTCATTATAAGTAAATGCAATCAAGCATCATCATATCCTAAAAGTCTAGACTGAAAATGACACCTCTGGAAGGACCATAGACATGATATGTTAAAGTATGTAAGGATAATCATTAAAATATGACACAACCTGAGAAGAGTGAGAGAAATATCTGCATCAAATAATTTTATTTTAATAAAGAATATAATTCACCAGTACCTAAAGCAACAGATTTTTTTTCTACTGGTCAAGCAAATTTGTAAGCTAAAAAAACAGGGCAGAAATTAATTAGTTTAGATGGATAAAAGTGCATAAATAATTGACTGTAATTGAATAAGGTAGAATAGTAATGGATAGAGCTGAATAGCTAGCTGTAGGGTACAAAGTTTAGACCTTCCTAAAATTTCATGTATACACATAATTATTTCTACTGACTCCCATAAACAGCTTCGCTTGTTGATCAGCAAACAGGAGTTTATTAATTTTAACTACACATAAAGCACAACTTCTGAAGGTCAGAAACAACAGAAGCTTATTTCCCTTCACGTACAATAAAAATATTACATCTAGGCATTAATGTCTCAAAGTTTAGCTAGCTGCTTCTCGATATATACCTTTAATCTCAATGCAGCATTTCTCTGCCTTTTCAAAGTCTTAACGGACCAGATTCAAAATGTTAAGAAAGATGGATCAAATAATTTCACAATAGCTCCAGGGAAAAAAATCAAAGTCGTTGGATTTAATTCTGCTGCATGCATTAGTATTTGTTTAAAGGAAGGCCTTGGTTATTAGTCTTAGTTAATATAGATTGAATAATATTCTCAGAGTTGTCTGTTTAAAGCTAAAATTAAAATACAGATGAAAAATTTCCCTTAACTTCATGGCTATATGGCAAGCCTTTTAGCTAATATTATATTAATGCTATATGTATAATTGTAATATATAGCAATAGGCTATTAAGTCTCTGAATTATGGTCTCAGAACTGGAAGAAATGTTTCTATAATCTATATATGTAGTTCACTTTGCATCAGTCATGAAAATATAAAAACCTAATCTAGAATTCACCCTGTCTGGGTTCTTACATGGCAGAGAATTGTTTCACTGAACTCCAAGTTTCTATGAAATGCCTAGTTTATACAAAACACGCACAGATGTTAAACCCTTTAGACTGGGGACAGTGTTCTCTTGTTTATAATGACTTGCTTATCTTGCTGATTGTGATTCACATTTGGTTCTTAGGTCTATTATGTTGGCCATGAAACGAATACACGTAAACGGGTGCACAATGTCTGCTCTGTCTGTAGATATAGAGAGTTCTAAAGAGCTCAGCATTTCAAACATACTTTCAACATCTGTGGCTTTTGTTGTTTGGTAAGAGGTTAAGGGGACTCTTGATGGAGGATTAAATTTGTTCATATGAGATTGCAAAGATGCCAGCTGTGATCAAGAGGGTTCTAGAACATTCTAAATGAGAGTCTGATTAATCGCCACTACATGTGAGAAAGGAACAGGAACCCCACCAGGGCTCTGGAACCCACACCTCCACTTCAACAAAGCAGCTTCTGGTTTTGTCCATTTTCTGCAGAAGACTTATTTTAAAAAACATTTTCCAAGCTTTTTTAATACCTCTGATTTGACAGATTTGCAGCAAACGTTTTTATTATGTCATCCTATAAGGAAAATATTTAATTAAATTTCTCTTGCATAGTATTTTCTGTGAAACCCTAGCCAACTAGAATATCCTAACTCTACAATAATGCTCAATTTTCTCTGCTTTTTTGGTTGTTCTTGTTCCTGAGTTACAAACTGTTGCAGTTAATCACCCAGCTCACGTGGCCTAACTCCTTTCCACACTCTCTTACATGCATATGCCACTGGCTTGCCAGGCACTTTCCCCATGTCTGTCAGTGGATATTTACTCATTCATTCAGCGATTCACAGCAACTATGTTCTAGACACTGAAAAGGCTTTAGAGCTACAACAGCTTAAGAATAAAATTAGTTCCTGGGAATATTTCGGTTACTTTTTTATACTCTGTTCTTCCCTATTTTAGCCACTGTGCTCCGTTCACTATTGTCTCTAATTAAGACTCTCTAAGGCATTTTCCACAATATTGTTTCCTGGATTGAAGATTTTTACGTCAAAAAAAAAAAAAAAAGTGATGACCTGCATGTATCTGGCCCTTTAGTGTATTTTTCCCCACATCAATATTGGCTGTATCTACTACTGATTACCTATATTACATTAAATGTTAATTTAAAATCTGCCCTGCTTTTCCTATGTTTACTTTCTGAGAAAAATGTCAACTCGGAGTCTGCAGTTTTATTGGTTTTTCCTTTCCCGTATCCACAGATACAGGTAACTTTAAAATTAGAAACTTCTGGAGAACAGACTTTCCCCAAGTCAGCTTTCTAAGAACAACTTCGCATCTTTACTGTTCTTAGGTTTTTCCTTCTTGAATTTCTTCATTAACTCCCCAGATACGTACTGTTAAATCCATCATAAATTGAAAATATCATAAATTGAAAACGAACTTAATACACTTGGCCCTCTGTATCCATGGGTATACATCTGCAGATTCAACCAACAGTGAATCAAAAATATTTCAGAAAACAATTCCAGGAAGTTTTAAAAAGCAAAACTCGAATTTCCAGCATGATTTTGGCAACTACTTACATAATTTACATTTGTATTTTACTACTACTTACACAGTATTTACATTGTATTAGGTGTTAGAAGTAACCTAGAGATGATTTAAAATACACTGAAGGGTGAGCATAGGTTATATGCAAATACTATGCCATTTTATATAAGGGACTTGAGCATCTGTGGATTTTGGTATCCAGGGTGGCTCTGGAACCAATCTCTCTTGGATACTCAGGGATGACTATACACCTAACCTACCGACCATCATAGCTTAGCCTAGCCTACCTTAAATGTGCTCAGAACACCTTACTTACTTAACTTACTACATGAGCCTACAGTTGGGCAAAACTAACAACACAAAACCTATTTTATAATAAAGTGTTGGATATCTCATGTAGTTTACTGAGTATTGTACTGAAAGTGAAAAACAGAATGGTTGTCTGGGTACAGCATGGCTGTCAGTGTATCAGTTGTTTACCTTCGTGGTCACGTGACAGGCTGGGCACAGCACTCACCGAGAGGATTGTAGCCCAGGAAGGGAGCAAAACTCAAAATTCAAAGCATGGGAACTACTGAGTGCGCATCACTTTCACACAATCATAAAGTCAAAAAACTATAAATCAAACCATTGTAAGTCGGGACTATATATTTTGTCCCTTAGTACTAGTGACTACTTTAAAAGTTTACCTAACATTTTTATTTAACTTTTCTCTAAAATGCAATCCACATTATCATGGTTCTCAGAATCAAATACTACAGTCCAGGGCTTCCCTGGTGGCGCAGTGGTTGAGAGTCCGCCTGCCGATGCAGGGGACACGGGTTTGTGCCCCAGTCCGGGAAGATCCCACGTGCCGCGGAGCGGCTTGGCCCGTGAGCCATGGCCGCTGAGCCTGCGCGTCCGGAGCATGTGCTCCGCAACGGGAGAGGCCACAACAGTGAGAGGCCTGCGTACCACAAAAAAAAAAAAAAAAAAAAAAGTCAAGCTTTGACTTCTGCACTGTTCCTTATCCTCATTCACGAGGAAGAACATTGGATAAAGTAATGACTTATACTGACTATTCATTATGAACATCTCATTTACAGAACTGTGCTGACAATTCCCATCTTGTGATTATGTTGTGTGGAGGTAAAATTGTCCCCTGAATTAATGACAACTGCATCAGGGCCTTTATCCAGTACACTGTTTGAAATGCTTAAACTCATGGAATGTTTGCTTAATATATTTTCCTTTTGCATACGCTATGCTTTTCGCCTGAGGCAAACCCATCTAATAATTTTCAATTGAACAAAACCATAACTTCTGACCCAATAAATTATTAAGGAATCCTGCCTTGCATCTGATTCATCATTCATCTTACCACAATGGCAGAAGCCTACTGAATTCTCGCCTTGATAAATAGTTCCATTCAAATGTAGGAATAAAGTCATTTGGGTTTGTGTGTGTGTATTTGTTTCTTTACAAAATTATAAGTAAAACTAAATTTTTCATTAAGACTTTATAGCAATAATGTTCTTGCTCTAAAAAACTTTATAATCAAGTTATCATTTGTAATTTGCTTCTTAACCCTTGACAGTCCTCCAGAAATAACCATTATATTCTACCTGAGGTTAGATGGAAAAATGAGTTACAGAGTGTAGGATATCAAAATACTGCTTCTCATTCCTTCATTATCTTATTACTTTTGTTCTAATATTCTAAAATAGTCTCTAAAAGTCCAAAATAACATTGTTTACATAGGTATGTTATATAATAAGAGTGGAGTAAAGTGGGGAAGGCATTGCGATGTTTAAAAAACTTCAAAAAGATCATTGAAATCACGTCAGTAGCAAGCAATAAGCTGTGTGTGTAACCTGCCGCATGACATCCAGTCATGTAAACATATATTGATGCACATATTTAAAGCATGGAAATGATATTCAATATCTGAATTGCTGGATGCTAGATCTGCGATTAAAATCCTTCCTAGTATGGGAACATATGTATATGTATAACTGATTCACTTTGTTATAAAGCAGAAACTAACACCATTGTAAAGCAGTTATACTCCAATAAAGATGTTAAAAAAAAAAAGGAAAAAAAATCCTTCCTCGTAACCAGTTGAAAAACAAACATGATTTTCCATCTGCTTATATTAACCGTTAGTTATCACATTAAAAAGTGCCATTTTAATAATAAAAATGGAACATGTGAAAACATCAGAAAATATCACCTGCCTCTTCAGTTAGCTGTGTTTTTACCATTGGCATGAAGACAGAATGAACAGCTCAACAAACCTCAAAGTAGTGGCATTTTAAGAATGCATTTTTCTTTTTAAAATTGAAAATTGCTGATATAACAGTTCTAACAACAATTTTGGAGAAGAAAGCAAAAAAGCATTGACAGCTCTATGATTATTCTTCAATATTTCATTTCATTTTTAGATATTTCCCTCTATTCCATGTTGATCACACAAACTAAAGTGCCATTTTATTTCTTATGAAAGTGTGTAATGGTTTTACTTCGAAAATTAAAATTGTTGTTTTGAATTGGTACATTCTCTATTTTAGGTCTCCTGTTATGTTTCTTAAGGGCTGTCAAGAGCAGATGCCTATGTTTCTTCTTGGTTGAAAAGAAAATTCATAAGGAATTTAAAAACTACAATTTGAATGAATTGTTCTATCGTTTTTTCCTTTATTCCTAATGGTACAGTTGAGCCAGATGTCTTTTTGTGGGTCCGAGGAGCAAAAAGAAAACAGGAGCAATAATTATATGTTCATGCCTGAGAGTTTCCCGAATCCAATTACTGTATCAAAGGGAACTTGCACCTGCAGTTACACGAAGACAAGAATAATAAGATGCAGCAGGGATGCTGGACTTGCCTAGAAAACTTCAGAGACTTGCCCTTCTTAGCCTTGCCTCCTACCTCCCCTGTTTCATAAATAAATGCTTGAGTAAGATCTACAGAATAAAATAAGAAATAGAAATAAAACACCCAAAGAAAATAAAAGGTACCCAGTGCCCTATCAATCTCTGGATTTCCTACCAAAGCAAATGACAGAAGCTAGGATAATTTTTCAGGATTCTCATAAATGTGATATGTCCATGAAATATTTAAAAGGTCGCCATCCATTTGGCTGAGGTAGCCAGATAAGCCATAAACTTTGCTGTGAATAGCAGCTGAAGAACCTGATTCTGAGCGAGTGGAGAATTCCTCAAGCAATGTTCAAACCCCCAAAGAATCATTTCTGTTCCGACGCCATCGACTTCTATAGACTCTGTCTCATCACTCCAAACACAAAAAATATGGTCTAGTATAATTTGTATAACAACTTTTGTAGAATGTGTTAGTGGAGTTCATTTAAACTGGAAAAAGTTTTCACCCTTGGCCCTTCAATGTCATACCAGCCCTTACAGTAGGAAATAGGGAGGTAATTATTTCAAATAATAGATTCCCTAAGTTTTAATGATCATATCTGGAGAAAATGTAGATATAAAGATAGAGAGCTCTGAATAAATATAACAACTGAATCAAGGAAGTAATCCGTTTTTTTGTGTCTTGATATAGGAAAATGCTATTGAAAAATCATGTACTATAGACATGAATCAGCAGATTGTAAAGCTAATAATATAAGAACTGATGTAGATGCTTATCTGTTTTCTAATTCCTGGAGGTTAAACATTGCCCCAGTGAGAATGTCTTGGTGTGTGAGTGCATGGGGTGTGTGTGGGGGGGGAGGGTTGTTTAGCATGTGCTGAAGGTAATTCTTTTTTTTTTTTTAATAGTGTGCTCCAGGCACACTATCACCTTTTCTGCCTTTTATTAATTTTATTTATTTATTTTTGCTGTGTTGGGTCTTCGTTTCTGTGCGAGGGCTTTCTCTAGTTGTGGTAAGCGGGGGCCACTCTTCATCGTGGTGCATGGGCCTCTCACTATCGTGGCCTCTCTTGTTGCGGAGCACAGGCTCCAGACACGCAGGCTCAGTAGTTGTGGCTCACGGGCCTAGTTTTTCTGTGGCATGTGGGATCCTCCCAGATCAGGGCTCGAACCCGTGTCCCCTGCATTAGCAGGCAGATTCTCAACCACTGCGCCACCAGGGAAGCCCTGAAGGTAATTCTTGAAGCCATCGTTATTCATTCTGTAGTCTCCATTAAATTTTTCTCAACAAAACTTTCGTTGTATCAAAAAAAGTCTTGATTTCAAAGATTGCTGTAAACTCGTGTTAACAGATACCCAAACTGGAAAACTGAAGCAACTATTTAGGCGAAAGCATCAAGCACACATTGCATAAGAAATAAAAGCTTTTTAAAATTAGGCCCAAATTTGCCCATTTGTTATTTAGAAGTGACCTTGCCTTTATTAACAGGTGTCTGAGTGTAGACATATTAAGCTAATATTTTTAGAATTCATTGGCGATATTCTTCTCATCAGTAAAAGAAAAAAAAAAAAACTGATTTGGCCACAGGTTCCATGATGAATATGCTGAGTCATGGCAATGAAAACAGATTGACTGCATTTGTCAATAACATAACACATGGTTCTTGTCAATGAAACATGAAAAAGAAAATGTATTGTTTCATATAGATAAATAATTAGGTAAGCATCATGAACATTCTCAGCTTATCTAAGGAAATAAATCCACTAGTACAGGTCAAAGCTTCAGTGTATCTTCCTGGTCATCAAAGTGAAAGTGCATGTATTAGTCATCTATTGTTTCATTAGAAGACACTCCAAACTCAGTGGCATAGAATAACATTACATTTATTTTCACTCACACGTATGTGAGATATACCCATTGGACCTCAGCAAACATGTGTTGTGGTTGGCTGAGGTACAATGGGTATATCTACTTCAGATAGTTGCAGAACTAGCTGGACTGATTCCCACTGCATTTGGATAAAACATAACTCTTGTCAGCTAAAAAAAAGAGCACAACATGAGAGTCGTGAGTTAGATTATTTGGGGCAAAATGAGAACTATAGCCTGGGAGACAGCGTTTCGTATGGCTCTGAGGAACTGCTCCAAAGAGGTAGCGGCGAAGGTCAGTGTTATATATGATGTTAGTGAAGGGGGGACGTGCACTCAAGCACACATGTTGGCAGAGGCTTGCTGCTGGTCACGAGGAGCAGATATCACCTTTAATGATTTTAGTGCTTTTATAGATACGAGGAAATGCAAGAGTTGGGCTCATAAAAATCTTCTTCTGAAAATATCTGTCTAAAGACCTGTTCTTCCAGTTTATCCCAGAGCACAGAGGGCCTCGTGCCTGGTCTCCACCCTGAACTCCTTGCATTGGATGTTGAAGGTCAGCAGCTGCAGCTACTCATGAGCTAATCCTTATAGAGGCTGATGGCAGGTGCCCATTTGTAGTTGGCACTCCCATATTTTCAATTGTGGAGCCCAAGCTAAGGGGGCAGAAACTACCTGAAGAAAGCTTTTCTTCATGATAGAAGAAGTGCAAGAAGTCAAATGGAAGCACACAATCCCTTTTAGGGTGAGCTGGGGAAATGGCGCACTGCCACTGCCCCGTCAGGCCAGCCAGTATCTGGGAGAAGCTTTTCTCCTCCTGAGGGCAGAAGAATAAAAGAGTAGCAGAAGTATGCATTGGCAGAGTTAAAAATGATCACTTATCACGAATTCTTCCCCTCCCATCAAAATAGGTAACCTACATCTCCACTCTTTGAGTCTAGGTTGGCGATGGAATGACTTGCATGCAATGACTTTCAAAGGCCAGTTAGAACTTTTCCAACTGCGATCACACAGAGGCTTGACAAGTGTTTGGACATGAGAGCTCACTCAGTTGCTGCTCTGTCAAACCCTAAGACAAACACATTAATAAGTCCAGACTAGACTTTTAGATACTGAGAGACCACGTGGAACAAATAACGAGCTGTCCCAGTTAAACCAAAGTCTGCCAAACACCAGACAGCAGCTTCCAGCTCACTCTCTCACCTTGGAGGCATGAGCGAACCCAGCAGAGAGCAACAAAGCAGATAAGCCAGAGCAGTCACAGGTTGTTTTACATAAACAAATTGTGATATAACATTGCTGTTGTAACTAACTTTTGAGATTTTTTTTACAAAGAGAAAACCTACATGGAACAGTAATTGTTATCTAGAAATGGGTGTTGTCTTTGTAAATCCTAAAGCATATGGCATTGGCTTTGGAACTGGGTGATAGTCAGAAAATGAAAAATTGCCAAGCACACTGTTGAAGAAGGCTGGAGAAATGGTGCAGAAATTATTACTGAAGGGTGGAAAAAAATGACAACTTATTCACGTCATCATGAGACAACTGGCAGAACTGTAACCTGCAATAGCTTGGCAGATAGAAAATCTACCTCATAAACATGAATTTTCCAAAGAGATCTCCAGACAGAATATTGAAAGTGTCAGCTGGATGTTCCTAACTACATATGATAAAGAACTTTAGGAGAGAGGGAAGAAACTGTTAAGGTTGCAAGAAAAATTTAAAATGGTTACAGAAGAGGCATAAATTATTGGGCTGGAAAATAAACTCTCACTCACCTCGAGTCTCCAAGTCAGTAAAAGATTCTTGAAGTAAAAGGACTAACGCCATAGTTAATATCAAAGATATGGCTATCTGTATTAATATCTTCAAAAGATTTAATACAATACCTAATACACCCTCTCAGCTACAATAAGAGGCATTACACAAAGTTGAAACATGCAAAGTAGAGAGAGGTCTCAAAAAGAAATGTAGTTTTTTTGTTTTCCTTTTTTGCCATAAATGGATTATAAACTTAAAGATAATATCCTCACAAAAGTTTTTAAGGGAAACATGGTGGCTTTGACCAAAAGGAATTGAAATTGATCAAATCTCAAAAGGCCCTCAGGATTGCCAACTTTCTACAAGCAGGAAGTTTGTTGAGAAAGCTATTAAACTACAAATGTTGGCAATTTCTTAAGGAAAAAGTGGGATGTCTCAGGAGGCAGAGTAAAGATCCCACATGGTATAGTCAAAAAACATGTAGAACAATGAACTAGGGATGGCTTCCCACAGATTAGAACTAGGTGAAGTGACATACACTACTGCTTCAGCAGGCGGGCCTGGCACCAGGTGCCACTGGAATTTCATATTGTTTGTGGACCACTGACTCCACGTACCTCTCATTCTTCATGTCTTAAAACGTGAGGGTTTACTACAGTTATCCACCAACTGTCTCACCATGATATTTACAAGTGTGAAAAGATCATTTGTTTCTTAGTTTATAGGACTGGGGATTAAGAGGTAGCACACTTGAAACACTGCACTGGAAGCATCTCCTTTCTGTCTGAACTTCATATTTATAATGGGTGTAATGTAAATCATAATCAGGGATTTTGATATCATAATTGGATGATAATTTTGGAAGTCTTTGGATGGAAGTGATATTTTACACATGAGGAATGCAACAAAGACTAGGGTAGATTTCAAAATTAATTTAAATTCTTCTCCTTTCATCAAAAGTGGATCTATTATTTAACTCTTAAATCTAGGTGGGCCATGTTTGTTTTCTTGGCTAGTAGAACATTACCATTTCATAAAAGATATATACAAATATTTCATTCTAAATTTGATTATAATATCTTACCCTAACAAGTAGCTAAATGTTTTGCCGTATAAAGCTCTTTGTGGGATATTCATGTTTGCCTAGTGGTAAATAAATTAACATTGTGTACAAAAAAAAAAAGAAAGAGACAACTTTCACTGTTTTATTTACTCTGAAATCTTTTGCAGTTGTGGAGCGTAGTGAAGGTAAAAACTAAATAATAGTATAACTGATTCACTTTGTTATAAAGCAAAAACTAACACACCATTGTAAAGCAATTATACCCCAATAAAGATGTTAAAAAAAAAAGCTAAATAATAGTTTTATTGATGCATAGGAGAGTATTTCAATTACAATACAGTTATATGACAGTAAATTTTCTTAGCCTGTTAAGTTAGATATCAAACCAAAAATATGCAAATAATATAAGGTTTAAATACATAAAATTACACATAATTGTAAAACACTGATAATAATAGTAAAATACATGATTTAATAAACTTTAGTAGTTTTAGTCATGATATTCAAAAAGGGAAAGACAAATATTTTTCTCTTTTAATTACCATTCTATATTATTTTGCAATTGAAATAATCAGTGTTAGAAATCAAGCCAAGTTTTTTTTTCTTCACCTAAAAAATATATATGTATATATAAAAACCACAAGTACTTATACATATTGTATATACGATATATATTACTTCACAGTAAATATATATACATATATAATATTTAGTTATATAGTATGTAGTGTAACGACCCACAAATATAACTTTGTGATTGAAAATAATTTGAAAAGAAAATATACATAAGCTTTTTTGCACGATAAAATGTCATCTATTTAAAATCAAATATACTATAATATACATTGCAGTATAAGTTAATATGTACTGATCTGCAAGAAGATAGTTATGGATCTAATAAACATTTATTAAGCAACTGCTATGTATAGGGCATTTCATTATAAATGTTACACATACAAAAAGAACTAAAAGATCATTCTTTTGATTGAAAGATTAAGTGTTCATCTATCTGGAACATTTAAGCATATTGATTAATGACAACAAACTCCTTTCGACATACAGAAAACAACTTAGTTCTTGTCTGCTCAATCCAAGAATTTGGTTTGAATGATGAACCCATAAGCCTTTCAGATGATCCTAGGAAGGAGCTAAATATTAACTTTCAAAAGCAACCAAAAATAAGCCTTTCAAAAATAAACTTAGGTGTATACCTCTTCCTAACTCTAACATCTACACATTACAAAACCCTTAACTCAGACAGGTGTTTAAGAAAAGTTTGTCGATTGATATTTGTTGAATAGCTTCAGCTTGGGTTTACCTCACTGTGATGATGGCCTGTCTGATATCCCTAGAAATCAGTGGTGAATTGGATGCTTGTTCTCAGATTTTCATACCTTCACTCTTTTGGAATTGTCCATCTGTGGTCTTTGACATTTGGCTTTGTATTTCCTCCCACAATAGACGGAATGTTATCTCTCATCCCTTTGATGTTGGGCTGCCTGATGACTGTGTTTTGCCCAGACAATAAGGGCAGAACTATATCCGTTCTCAGCATAGGTCTTAGAAGACAGCACATGTTTTTGCTCACTCTCTGACATCCTGTGGATGAGTGAGGGCCTGTGGTCCCAGATCACGAAGAAATATGGAGTAGACATGAACCTAACCAGCCGTGGCTCATAAAGCCTAGCCACTCCATTTGCCCCCATGAGGATCAATCAGTCAATCAATACAATATTTGTTATTAAAAGACAATGAGATTTATTGTTGCTTTCTGTATAGCATTATTGCAGAAAAAGGCGAAAGTCTTCTTGGATGATGTAAATCCTATTGAGTTATAAGGAGAAATAGAGTTAGGATTTTTAAAAAAGAAGTACCAAAACTATCTTTTCCTTCCCTCCCTCCCTTCCTTCCTTCCACTTTTATTAAAATTTAAAAGAATAGGTAGCAAATAGAATATATAGTATGTCTAGGATGTGTTTTTATGAAATTCAAATTTCCAAACTGAGCATCATTGATCATTAAAGTAATCAAAGTAAAAAGTAGCTAATGTAACTATTCGAATTTATACTTATACCCTTTGCATGTATAGCAAATAGTAAATGATTTTTTGCTCATCTTCCTAAAATTGCTAGATATTTCTTTTTTTTGATTACAAAGAAAAAGCAAGGAAGTGTTTCTTTATTGTTTTCATATTTAATATTTATCTATGATGTTTCAGTAACAGCTTTCCCTGTCCCAGGGAGCTCACTATTGTTTGAGCATTAGGATTGATGTCAACAAACCTTCCCTACTATTATAATAATTTCCTTTATGTATCATCAGAAACATAGAAAGTTAATACTTACACATGAATCAAGTAGATTAATGACATCACAGGCTTATCAGTGTGTCATATGTTTACAAATATAGAACCTTCTGACATTAGTCAGTCAGTGATCGTCATTCGCTACATTCTCCTTACAGTTAAATTCAAAGAAATTTGATGAAATTTTAATACAGCAAAACCTCTGTAAACATTTTCCTACAGCAATCAAGGTGTATAAATTGTAGTAAATCAAATTTCCCTGCACTAGGTAAGATTTTAAATGCTGGTTTTATGAAGGACCTTTTTTTTTTCCAATATATCATTGTTATAATTAATTTTTATTGGAGTATAGTTGCTTTACAATGTTGTGTTAGTTTCTACTGTACAGCAAAGTGAACCAGTTATACATATATCCACTCTTTTTTTAGATTCTTTTCCCATATAGGCCATTACAGTGTATTGAGTAGAGTTCCCTGTGCTATACAGTAGGTTCTCATTAGTTATCTATTTTATACATAGTATCAGTAGTGTATATATGTCAATCCCAATCTCCCAATTCCTCCCACCCCACCCTTTCCCCCTTGGTATCTATACATTTGTTCTCTATGTCTGTCTCTACTTCTGCTTTGCAAATAAGATCCTCTATACAATTTTTCTAGATTCTACATATATGCATTAATATACAATATTTGTTTTTCTCTTTCTGACTTACTTCACTCTGTATGAAAGTCTCTAGGTCCATCCACATCTCTACAAATGCTAGATACTTCTTATTCTCCTGTTGAAAATAGACAGGATTGATACATTTCACACTGTAAGAAACTTGATGCCCAGGCTGAAGTGCAGCACAATGGCATCATAAAAGCATAACTTTTATATCTTAGAACATTGTTTACATCCAACAAGAAAAACCAGAGAAGAAATTCTTCCTAGATTTTGTACATAGATATTTCTTAATAGACTTTATATTTACTGTATCAGCAGACTTACTGATAATAAAAACATTCAAATGTGAATCGAGAAGTAAAGGGAAGAAATGAAACGTAGACATTCCTGGACTCCAGAGAGATTAAATCCTTCCTGTATTAATTGTATTTTCTTCTCCTTCTGTTTCTTTGTACCTAAAGCCATGACATCAATACATGGGAAGTAAAAATTGAGGCAACTACACTTTTACTTGTGGGTACAACACTAAAAACTTTAATGTACATTCGTGTGGGAGGAGGACAGTCTGTCAACTTTGAGAGAGGCACCACCGTGGGACTACTGTGCATCTGGCAGCCACTTGGGGCCTGGGACCAAGAGGGAAATGGGCAGTTTGCTTCCTTTGTTGCTTTCACTTACTCTTCTTTACCTATTTTGCTTAAGGCCAGTTTTCATTACCCGTAACAGAAAGATAGGGTACAGGTAGAAAGTGTGGGTCTTGTTACTGAGATAAATGACTGTTCCAAGTCATATTTTTCTACCAAGAAAAAATAAGGCCAGCCAAGATGCTCTCATAAATAAAAAGCATATATTTAAACATTAATCTCATATTTCTCCAGATGAGTCATTTATTCAATAACTAAATGTTATTATATGACTCATATACTGTGCCCCTTTTTCTCTATATCAGCATAAAATGCTGATTTAAAATTTCACAGGAAATAGAGATGGTCTTTTTCGATGGCCTCAAGTTATCACCATAAAAATCTGTCACTAACACAAAGGCATGTTAACAATAATACCAGGAATCAAGGTACCCAGGAAATGGTTAACATTCAGGGGGAAAAAATTAAGAGCTAGAAATTAAAAATAAATGTGGAAATTCTGTAACTATGGGTTTATTTAAGGTTTTATAGATTTCAAAAACAACTCCATCCCCCAAAGAATTAGGAAGATCCAAATATGTATTTTGCTGAATTTGGTCTTCCAGTTTTGCATGCTAAAACCAAAAATTTTGTCTATAGTTATTGGAAACTGCCCAAAATTTCTGGAATATTTAATGTCAATCCTCAAATATGTTTCCCCAAAACACATTCAGCTCTGTTTTAATCAGCACTTACTTCTCATGTTGCTTTTATATTCCATATGAAATATTAAGTTTCCCCATATGACCAAATTAATGTAGAGAAACCAGGGTTAAGAAAATGTAAAGAATAAAAAATTCATGGCATAGCAAATACATGTAATTCCAATTTAAATAAATAAACATAGTTTATGCTTTTGTGGCTTCATTTTATTTTCTTTTAGTGCATATGCATTTGTGTTTTTCTTTCATCTGTGTCCTCAAATTATGTTGTATTTTAATCCACTTTCATTCTGTCTGAAATAAAATATCCATATTCCCTCTATTATGATACGAGTAGTTGATAGGGTATATTTTAACTAGCTGGGGACAGGCTAGTTACAGGTGCTGAAAAGAGTCCAAACAGAGTATTGTCGATATTGTCAACTGAAATAGCAGAGGACACCAAAAACAAAGGTTCACACAAAGTCAAAAAGCATGCAAGTATGCTGAGTCTTCCAAAGGAAGGTGGGTAAACCACATTGTCGGTACATTTAAAAGGAGCGTGGAAATTAGAAGTCCTATGCCAAGGAAATGAGGACAAGAAGATGTGAATCAGAAGCAAAGGGTGGAGGGATTGATGTGAAAAAAAAAATCACTAATTTGGTTTTAGTTTGTTTTCATGAAATGACAAAGACTTGGTGGATTGTCTGGACTTAAAGAACTGACTGGTGTTCATATGGTCCTCTCAAATACAGACTTTATATTATTCACCTCTGTATTCCTCACTGTATCTGATCAAAATGCTTTCCAAATAAGAGGTGCACAATAACTATTGTTGAATGGATGAATACGTGGATAATAAGACAGTGCTCTCCGAACCAGATAACTGTGAGTGGCCTTCTGCTTGTCCCAGAATAAATCATAATGCTCTTGCTGTTTTGGCAAGTTTTCACAAAATGCCCAAGGAGTTCTAGGTGCTACAAACTGCTTCCCGACTCTTGCCGTGTGCAGTTTTTCAGAGTTCAAGCTATTGTGTGAATCCCTCCCTTTCTGTGCAGACTTCCTTCCCCAGTATCAAATCGCCTTGGTGATGTCCTTTGGGTCTCATTACTTTTCACTTTTTTATTTTCCCTTGGACATATATTTTTTTCCAGCCTCTGAAACAAAGAAACATGAGATGTTTCTTTGTGAAAATGAATGGTCACATTAACCCTTTCTTTAGTATCAACTGAAAGGCAAAAATGTCACTTTATCTCATGCCTGGACAATGTTTTTCTGTACTTGTTTTCTTAGAATCTTTCACTTGCAGCCAATGCATTGTTAAAGTAATTATTCAGAGCAAATGCCTATTTCTGCAAATGAATATATAAGTAATTAGTTAAAATGGATTAAGTGACAAATATAATATTTATCATATTACTTTCTAACTGAATTTTTTCTTAATACATATTAAAATTATGTTAAGAAAATAATATTGACTACAAAGCACTTCACAATAAATGGTCTTTAACTTCTGTTATACCAAGTCTCCTTTGGTTTAATATGTTAGTGTTTAAAATTGAATGAAATAAAATCACCAGTCATTTGTTTGAGGTACTGTATAGAGCAGTATTTTGACTGTATTTGAATCGCCGTCACGTATAGCTATAAACATCTTACTGTGTACATCATCTCTGTTGATGTGTTCACCCACACTTCGTTACTTTCTCATGTATCATTTTATGGGTTGTTTATAAGGATGTAGCCAATGTTTGGGGAAAATGAAGAAATGTGCATGCTCTTCTCTCTTAAAAACCATCTTCAAATTTGAAATCAGTCTTTATTATTTATTATACATTAATTAGCCTCTTCAAGAGTTGAATTTCACAAAGACTTTCTACCACAGTTGGTTTCTTCTACTTTATATGCAATGCTCAGTTTGCTAGGACACAAAATGTGAATGATGAAGCATAGGCATATAAATGTATAATATTTATATATTTTAAATCTTTCTTTAAAACAAGAGAGATGATGATTTTCAAACTATATTAGTCTCATTTATCTCCATGATGCCATTAATGTTGTAAAATGTTGCAGCGACATTACTAACTCCTGAAGGCCTGCATCAGCCTTTAGCTACTCAGCCGCATTATTAGATTGTCAACATAATTCAGACATCTCATATAGAAGGAGCCAACCCGCTGGCTCCAATGCTTTGTAAATGTATTTGCTTGATGAAGTAGCTCTGAACATATTGAGGCCTTTACTATTTCAATGCACATCACACTTGCAGAATTATCTCTATTGCTGCTTCAAAAATGCACTTAGATTTACACCTTTGTTTTTCTGTCTTGTACACTTCAGTGTATCTCAATTCTCAGTCACCAAGGAGCAAAGGGTAAAAGAAAATACAACTTGTAAAATTAGCTTAAAAAATCAGTGTTATACTGATCAGCATTACAAAATGACATTTTCATTTACTTTTCCAATTAAGAGATTAAATAAAGCCTCCAAATGTAAAAATAAAATAACATATTTAAGAAATCCACCCAAATATTTATGGTGTAGAGTGGATGCTTTGGTTTTGCAATGAATGGGTAATAGCCCTGTCAGATGAGTTTTACATATCAACATAGAAAAAAAAATGCAAAAATAATAGTTCACTTTTAAACTAAATTCAAACATGGAGCACATATGCAAAAATCTAGAACTGAATTTAACATCAGAGTGGAAAAACAGTGGAGATTTGTTTGAAGAGACAGGACACTTGAAATCACAGTGGATGAACAGAGGATACATGAAGTTGAAAGACACAAGATAGAGAACATTCTGTTGGTACTCAGAGTTTACTTTATCACTCCCTGTCTGCAGATGCAATACTAATTTGAATTGACTTAGCACTCCCAAGTTAAGCTTTATTTATTTTGGATTTTGTTTTTTTAATATCTCAACGATAATCACAATGTGTATATTTAGAAGATCTAAGTTGGATAAAGAATCAAACTCTATCACCAAGTAAAACAACCTTCCAGGCAACCCAGTGAGAGGAAATTATGTGGCATAGTACACATAGCGTAATACACATGGTGGTGATTCTGGAATCCCCTTTTCTTTCCCTACATCTGCTCGGCTTATCAATCACTTAATCACAACAGACTCTATCTCTTATGCTGGGAGCTTAGTTAGAGAATCATTCAATGCAATCTGGGAGTTTAGCTACAGAATCATTCAGTGCTATCTGCAAATACTTACTGAATCCTTGTTATGAGCTAGATACCGTGCTAGGCACACAAGAATCAAAGATGTGGAGATGAGAACACGCAGCCTCAGAAAAGAGACAAGCTCCTAGAAGGGACAAGTATGCAAGCTGACAAAGCAACATGCTGTGAGAAGTAAAACAACAAAGTATGAACAAAGTGGCCACAGATTTGGGTTGCAGTCATTTCATCTGCTTGGAGGCACTATGGATTAACTACAAGCAGAAATATATTCATTGTTTTTTTCCAGCTTTATTGAGGATATAACTGATGTATAACATTTTGTAAGTTTAAGGTGTACAATGTGATGATTTGATACATGTATATGTTGTGAAATGACTATCACAATAAGATTAGTTAACACGTGCATAGTTACGTAATCACATAATTATAAATTTTTTGTGGTGAGAACATTTAAGATTCATCTCTTAGCAACTTTCAAGTATACAATACAGTATTGTTTACTATCATCACCATGCTGAATATTAGATCCCAAGAATTTATTCACTTTATACCTGGAAGTTTTACCCTTTGACTGACATTTCCTCATTTCCCCGACCCTAGCCCCTGGTAACCACCAAGTTACTCTATGTTTCTCTGAGTTTGGGTTTGTTTTAGATTCCACTAAGTGAGATTAGTATTTGTCTTTCTCTGTCTGACTTATTTCATTTAGCATAATGCCCTCAAAGTCTAGCCGCATTATCGAAAATGGCAGAATTTCCTTCTCTTTTTATGGCTGAGTATGTATTTATTTTTCATTGTTTATGTATATATATAAACATCTTCATTTATATATATATAAAACATCTTCTTTATATATTCATTTGTTAATGAACACTTACATTGTCTTCATATCTTGGCTGCTGTAAAAAATGCTGCAATGAACATGGGAGTGTAGGTATCTCTTTGAGATAGTGATTTCATCCCCATTGTATATGTACCCAAAAGTGGTTTGCTGGATCATATGGTAGTTATAGTCTTAATTTTTTGAGGAACCTCCATACTATTTCCGTACTGGCTGCATCAACTTATATTCCCACCAATAGTGTGCAAGAATTTCCCTTACTCCACAGGCCTCTCCAATACTTGTCTCTTTGACTTTTTGATGCTAGCCACTCTAACAGGTGTGAGAAGATATCTCATTGTGGTTTTGATTTGCGTTTCCCTGATTATTAGTGATGTTGAGCTAATTTTAATGTACTAATTGGCTATTTCTCTGTCTTCTTTGGGAAAATGTCTATTTCACGTCATTTGTCCTTTTTTGCGGTACGCGGGCCTCTCACTGTTGTGGCCTCTCCCGTCGCGGAGCACAGGCTCTGGACGCGCAAGCTCAGCGGCCATGGCTCATGGGCCCAGCCGCTCCGCGGCATGTGGGATCTTCCCGGACCCGGGCACGAACCCATGTTCCCCTGCATCGGCAGGCGGACTCCCAACCACTGCGCCACCAGGGAAGCCCCTTTGTCCATTTTTAGATTGGATCGTTTATAGGTTATTTTGTTTTGCTTTGTTTTGCTTTGTTTTAGCTATTGAGTTGTATGAGTTTCTTACATATTTTGGCAATTAACTTCCAAACTGATATATGGTTTGCAAATGTTTTCTCCCATTCTGTAGGTGCCTTTTAGTTCTGTTGATTATTTCTTTTGCTCTGCAGAAGTTTTTAGTTTGATGATGTAGTTCCACTTTTTTTTTTTGCTTTGCTTTTGTGTTTGTACTTTTGGTGTCATATCCAAAAAATCATTGCCAAGGCCAATGTCAAGGAGTTTTTACCTATATTTTCCTGCAGGAATTTTACATTTCTACACCTTACATTTAAGTCCTTTAATCCATTTCAGTTTTTGTGAGTGGTGTAAGATAGGGGTCCAATTTTCTTCTTTTTGTGTGAATATCCAGTTTTCCCAGCATAATTTATTGAACAACTTTCTTTTACCCATTGAGTATTTTTGGCTTCCTTGTCAAATATTAGTTGACCATGGGTTTACTTCCAGATTCTTGATTTTATTCCATTGTTCTTTGTGTCTATTTTTGGGCTGGTACTATACTGTTTTGATTATTAGAGCTTGAAATCAGAAAGTGCAATGCCTTTAGATTTGTTCTTCTTGCTTTGGCTATTTGGGGTCTTTTGTGGATCTATACAAATTTTAGGGTTGTTTCTTCTATTTCTATGAAAAAATATCATAAAAATTTTGATAGGAATTACATTGACCCTATAGATAGTTTTGAGTACTTTGGACATTTTAACAATATTAATCCTTCTGATCCACAGACACAGTATATCTTTCCATTTATTTGTGTCTTCTTCAATTTATTTCATTTACATGTTATAGTTTTCAGTGTACAAATCTTTCATATTCTTGGTTAAACTTATTCCTAAATATTTTATTGTTTTCTTTATTCTATTGTAAATGTAATTGTTTTCTTTATTTTGCTTTCGGATATGTTGTTGTTAGTTTATAGAAATGCAATTGAGTTTTGTATGTTAATTTTTTTTTATGTTGAAACTTTCCTGACTTCATTGATTAGTTCTACCAGTTTTGTGTGTGTGTGTGTGGGGGGGGCAATTTTTAGGGTTTTCTATATATTAGATAGTATATTCTGCAAATAGAGACCATTTTACTTCTTTCATTGCTTCTGGATTTTTTTTCCTAGCCTAATAGCTGTGGTCAGGACTTCAAGTACTATGTTGAATAAAAGTGGAGAGGAAGCAAACTTGTCTTGTTCCTGATTTTAGAGAAAAAGCTTTTAGCTTTTCAACATCAAGTATGATGTTAGCTGTGGGTTTGTTATATATGGCATTTATTATGTTAAGGTGTGTTTTCTATCTCTAATTTGTTGAGAGCTTTTATTATGCAACGTGGCTTTAGAAAGATAAATCTGAGCTGAGTTGCTGGGTTGAGGAGAAGGGTATTCCAGACATAGAGATGTAAGAGTCATGTTTAGAATATTGTTTTATAATGGTAAAGATGAAAGAGTCCTAAGAAATCATCTTTTTAAGGTCTGTTATTTTACAGATGAGAAAATCAAGTCCCATTCAAATCTATTGACTTGTCCAAGTCAGTTAGTTATTGGTAGAAACAACTTTAGAAGATTTACTCTAATCACCAGACAGTTCTCTGTGTGATGTCCTGTACCCTGTTGTCTTTTACCCTTTTTTTAATCATTTGGCCTTATGCTACTATACATTTCCAGTCTTGTCTCTTTCCTCAGAATTCTCTTGCTTTTTATGCTTTTGCTATTGTTTCATATTCTGTTATTTTCCTGACTTTACCTCTTCTTTCTCCATCTTCTTGGATCTTGCTTGATACTCCAAGGATATTGAAGGCTAGCACTTTGTCAGTGGTTTCTATATGGACCTTATCATATTTTAGTTAAAATACATTTTGCACTTCCAAAACAGGATACACAATAAACATATAGAAGTAGGTAAAAAAAATTAAGAAAATAACTCATAGCCTCACCATCCATAGATTATCACTGTTAACACATCTGTGTAGATCCTTCCAAATATTTTCCTGTTCTACATTTTTATCCTATGTATTTGAGTTAGTAATTTTGACCTTTCCATTTCTATACATTTAATTTTTAATACTCATTCCATATTCAAATTCCCCATTGTCCCTAAAATTTTCTTCATAGCTGGTTTGTTCCAGTCCAGATCAACTGACAACCTCTCATTTCATTGGAGTCTTATTGTTACAGCTCCTTTCATCTAGAACAGTTTTATTATTTTTTCCTGTCTCTGACTTATGGAAAAGATCAGGCTATTTATTCCCCAGATTATTCCAACTCCTCAACATTTCTAACTACTTTCTTGAGGTATTATCTTCCTCCTCAATATTCCATATTTTCTGTAAAATAGACATTAATTCTTACAATGTAGATTCAGGTTTTTGGCTAAAATACATCTTAATGGTTATTTACTTTGTAGTGCTTCACATCCTATAATACTAATCATCCTATATGTCCCACCATACTGTTGCTAGGATTCATTAATAATTTAGGCATTGATATTAGTCACTTTTCCTCTTCTAAGTAGCAAGTAATACGCATAGTATTACTTTGGCATCGCACAAATAACTTATTCCCATCAACCATTCCCTTAACAGTCTTGAAAGCAGTTATTGACCCTTGAAATAATCTCTCTCTCTCTCTCACTATCTATCAATCTATCTATCGATCTATCTATCTAGCTAATATCAAGTTATAAAATTATGATTTTCAAAATAGTTCATTCCCTTATTGACTGATGCCCTTTGGTTATCCTGACATAGAGTTTCTACTGAGAATGTTGGATCAATGTTTAATTTTCTCTATTTAATTACCTTATTTTCAAGGAAGAAACAGGTTTAATAGCTATCTCTAATGATAACATATGGGTGTTATCCAGCTTTCCCTATTGTGAGCAAAATGAGGAGCTAATGGATTTTTAATAAATCAATTAATATTTATCCAATAAAATAATTATCATTTTAGCAAACATTAATAGTGGAATTACCTTCAAGCAGATGTCTATATCCTGTTTATATAGCTCCCTAAATTACTATGTTTCCTTTTCTTCCACCACAATATATTATAATATCCCAATTTCATCTTGTGTCCTTCTTGCTTTACTCCTGGAATCAGCTGTTTTTCAAGGAATCCTGATTCTGTTTAATGTAAATTGCCATTAGAAATCTCTACTTTATCTACATGATGTTAGGGTTACTCATTTTACTGACGTAAAATTGCTTCCAAGAAATTTCAATTGACAGAGCTAAAAAACAAAAAGTATGCATACATGTATTTAAACATTTTAGCTATAAATAAAGATATAATATAAACATTAAAATACATGTATTTACTTTATATGTATATATTTATATATCACATATTACATGTATTATAAAATTACATTTTATGAACTAAAAGCTTACATATGCATATATCTTAAGTCCATGAATTTGTATTGAAATTTCTAATTTAATTTAAATATTTTAGTTCTTTTGTTATGCTTTATAATTGTACATATTTCCTCCGAATCCAAATATCTTGATTTGTAACACAGTTAACATAGTAATTACTTAATCTGGCAATATATAACAGTAGTTCCAAAACAAAATATCAACTTTGTTGCTAAAAATAACACATAGTGTGAAATTTTAAACGTCCTTGTACTTTTCATTCATGCATCACATAAAGTACAATCTTACAGTACAGTCAACACCTTTCCTTTCAATTACTTGACATAAGTTATTTCCTCCTGTGTTAATACTATGAAATTGATCCAAGATTAGGTTGATTTGTTTGTTTTTATTAATTTATAGAACTTTTTTGTAATTTAGATTTTGTATTTATTTTTTGGAATTAGGAGTGTATTTATTTGATCAAAGACAAAGATTGTGTGGAAATTTGTCTTACCTTCCCCCTTAAACTTGTGACCATATAACCTCTCACTTACTAAAGGTAACTAATGGTATTGGTTTCTTGGTTATACAATAGGGTCATTGAATTTCCATGTGAGTATAAAAAATACATACTCATGTGAATTTAAATATGTATTCTGACTACATCTACCACCTCTTTTTTTTCCTCCTTTTTAAAAGTGCAAATGTTCATATATTAAGTACATTGTTCTGAACTCTGCTTATCAAAATAAACAGGAATCCTCTACTGTTTTTTTTTTAACATCTTTATTGGAGTATAATTGCTTTACAGTTGTGCGTTAGTTTCTGCTTTATAACAAAATGAATCAGTTATACATATACATATATCCAAATATCTCTTCCCTCTTGCTTCTCCCTCCCTCCCAGCCTCCCTATTCCACCTCTCTAGGTGCTCACAAAGCACGGAGCTGATCTCCCTGAGCTATGTGGCTGCTTCCCACTAGCTATTTATTTTACATTTGGTAGTGTATATATGTCCATGCCACTCTCTCATTGTGTCCCAGCTTACCCTTCCCCCTCCCCATATCCTCAAGTCCATTCTCTAGTAGGTCTGCGTCTTTATTCCCGTCTTGCCCCTAGGTTTTTCATGACTTTTTTTTTTTTTTTAGATTCCATATATATGTGTTAGCATACAGTATTTGTTTTTCTCTTTCTGGCTTAATTCACTCTGTATGACAGACTCTAGGTCCATCCACATCACTACAAATAACTCAATTTTGTTTCTTTTTGTGGCTGAGTAATATTCAATTGTATATACGTGCCACATCTTCTTTATCCATTCATCTGTAGATGGACACTTAGGTTGTTTCCATGTCCTGGCTATTATAAATAGAGTTTCAATGAACATTGTGGTACCTGACTCTTTTTGAATTATGGTTTTCTCAGGGTATATGTACAGTAGTGGGATCGCTAGGTCGTATGGTAGTTCTACTTTTAGTTTCTTAAAGAAGCTCCATACTGTTCTCCATAGTGGCTGTATCAACTTACATTCCCACCAGCAGTGCAAGAGGGTCCCCTTTTCTCCACACCCTCTCCAGCATTTATTGTTTGTAGATTTTTTGATGATGGCCATTCTGGCCAGTGTGAGATGATATCTGATTGTAGTTTTGATTTGCATTTCTCTAATGATTAATGATTTTGAGCATTCTTTCATGTGTTTGTTGGCAGTCTGTATATCTTCTTTGGAGAAATGTCTATTTAGGTCTTCTGCCCACTTTTGGATTGGATTGTTTGTTTTTTTGATATTGAGCTGCATGAGATGCTTGTAAATTTTGGAGATTAATCCTTTGTCAGTTGCTTCATTTACAAATATTTTCTCCCATTCTGAGGGTTGTCTTTTCGTCTTGTTTGTGGTTTCCTTTGCTGTGCAAAAGCTTTTAAGTTTCATTAGGTCCCATTTGCACATTTTTGTTTTTATTTCCATTTCTCTAGGAGGTGGGTCAAAAAGGATCTTGCTGTGATTTATGTCATAGAGTGTTCTTTCTGTGTTTTCCTCTAAGAGTTTGATAGTGTCTGGCCTTACATTTAGGTCTTTAATCCATTTTGAATTTATTTTTGTGTTTGGTGTTAGGGAGTGTTCTAATTTCATTCTTTTACATGTAGCTGTCCAATTTTCCCAGCACCACTTATTGAAAAGGCTGTCTTTTCTCCACTATATATTCTTGTCTCCTTTATGAAAGATAAGGTGACCATATGTGCGTGGGTTTATCTCTGGGCTTTCTATCCTGTTCCATTGATCTATCTTTCTGTTTTTGTGCCAGTACCATACTGTCTTGATTACTGTAGCTTTGTAGTATAGTCTGAAGTCAGGGAGCCTGATTCCTCCAGCTCCATTTTTCTTTCTCAAGATTGCTTTGGCTATTCGGGGTCTTTTGTGTTTCCATACAAATTGTGACATTTTTTGTTCTAGTTCTGTGAAAAATGCGACTGGTAGTTTGATAGGGATTGCGTTGACTCTGTAGATTGCTTTGGGTAGTATAGTCATTTTCACAATGTTGATTCTTCCAATCTAAGAGCATGATATATCTTTCCATCTATTTGTATCATCTTTAATTTCTTTCATCAGTGTCTTATAATTTTCTGCATACAGGTCTTTTGTCTCCTTAGGTAGGTTTATTCGTAGATATTTTATTCTTTTTGTTGCAGTAGTAAATGGGAGTGTTTTCGTAATTTCACTTTCAGATTTTTCATCATTAGTGTATAGGAATGCCAGATACTTCTGTGCATTAATTTTGTACCCTGCTACTTTACCAAATTCATTGATTAGGTCTAGTAGTTTTCTGGTAGCATCTTTAGGATTCTCTATGTATAGTATAATGTTATCTGCAAACAGTGACATCTTTACTTCTTCTTTTCCGATTTGGATTCCTTTTATTTCTCTGATTGCTGTGGCTAAAATTTCCAAACCTGTGTTGAATAATAGTGGTGAGAGTGGGCAACCTTGTCTTATTTCTGATCTTAGTGGAAATGGTTTCAGTTTTTCACCATTGAGGATGATGCTGGCTGTAGGTTTGTCATATATGGCCTTTATCACGTCTAGGTAAGTTCCCTCTATGCCTACTTTCTAGAGGGTTTTTATCATAAATGGGTGTTGAAAGTTTTCTCTGCATCTATTGAGATGATCATATGTTTTTTCTCTTCCAATTTGTTACTATAGTGTATCACATTGATTGATTTATCAAGTCCAGGAAGCACAGAGAGTCCCATACTGGATAAATCCAAGGAGAAACTCACCAAGACACATATTAATCAAACTATCTAAAATTAAATACAAAGAAAAAATATTAAACACAAGGGAAGAACAACATATAACATACAAGGGAATCCCCATAAGGTTAACAGCTGATATTTCAGCAGAAACTCTGCAGGCCAGAAGGGAGTGGCAGGACATATTTAAAGTGATGAAGGGGAAAAACCTCCAACCAAGATTTCTCTACCCAACAAGGTTCTCATTCAGATTTGATGGAGAAATTAAAACCTTTACAGACAAGCAAAAGCTAAGACAATTCAGCACCACCAAACCAGCTTTACAACAAATGCTAAAGGAACTTCTCTAGGCAGGAAACACAAGAGAAGGAAAAGATCTACAATAATAAACCTAAAACAATTAAGAAAATGGTAATAGGAACATACATACCGATAATTACCTCAAATGCAAATGGATTAAATGCTCCAACCAAAAGACATAGACTGGCTGAATGGATACAAAAAACAAGACCCATATATATGCTGTCTACACGAGACCCACTTAAGCCCTAGGGACACATACAGACTGAAAGTGAGGGGATGGAAAAAATTTTTCTATGCAAATGGAAATCAAAAGAAAGCTGGAGTAGCAAGTCTCATATCAGACAAAATAGACCCCCTACTGTTTTTAGGCTCTTTCTTTATACTTATGTGATAGTTTAAATAATTTTCCAATGTTCTTTGAGTTACAGTCATTAATATTTGTTTGTTCCTCCATTGGATTATGAGTCCCTGGATATAGAAATCATGTTCTATCACAATTTTACAGTGTAAAAAAAAATTCATTTATTAATTAATCATTTATCTCTGTCTTTTATTTTTGACCCATAATATGTGCTTACTGATTCCTTCTTAAGCAAGATTGTAAATAAAAAAATTTTCCCAAGAGTCCAAACCATTCTTCAAGGATTCAGTAATGTTGTATTCTTTTCTCCAGTTCTACAGAAAGTAAAATTTAATTTCTTCACATCAGACTTGCTCCGCAGCACCCACAGCAGCGATGTCCCTCCTGCTCCATCTGCTTGTCTTGTCCACCTTCTGCTCTCTCTTTTGGGAAGTGAGTCTTTCACTTTAAAGAGTTAGTCTTTAACTTTGAAGGGTTTCATCAGAAAGGGACAAAGGCGTCTTACAGATATTCATGACCCATTTAGAGAATTCTTGGGTTCTTGATGAACTCCAGGTTTCCTGTTTACCTTGAACTGCTTATAAATTCCAAAAAGCACAGATCATTTTTCTTCCTCTCCTCAGGAGTCATCTGTATTTTTATAGATCAGAAAGAATTCTTTTTAACATATCTTACAAATGGTTTGTAGTAACCATGATATCTGTAATCTAGAGATTATTACAATTCTTCCAGCAATTGTTTTATATGTATTATTTCTTTCCCTTAATCTTCCTAATAGCCCTACGAAGACATCAATATCTTTTTCTTTTTATCATGAAACCATATCTTAAATGTTAGGTATTTTCTCAAGAGTTTCCAGTTAACAATAATTTTTAAAAGGGCCACAATTATGAATTAAATCTCTTTGACTTCAATATCTGAGCTCTGATCACTGCAATTCATTTCCTAAGAGGATAAAAGTATTTAAAAACTGAATTCACCTAGATGTTCCATAGGATTGCTGGTGTCATTCTGTCATTTCAGCTTTGTGTTTACAGTTACCAATAGATTAAAAGAATGATGAAAAGACCCCACATATGTAACTTTTTCTCACCTTATAAATAAGCATTGTCATACTGAGTAATACCTTATGCCCAAGACATAAGGTAAAATTAGTAATACTGATCCTGTATTTACTTAAAATTATATATTTTGCTCATTATGAATTTTTGCATTAATTGTAATTTTTAAAATATATTACATTCATTATTTATCTTGCTGCATGAGAGGTTTTTTTGGTGCTCCCCTTAGTTTTGCACTCAAAGTGAGTACCACATTTACTTCCTCTGAGCCCCAGCCCTGTAAATAAGAAAGGTGTTGGTTATTAGGGAACCATGTAAAACTCAGTCATTATCTACAAGACCAAAGTAGGATGGGCATCTTGGGGAATAATAAGAATCAGAGTCATGGTCTTAGGCTTGAGAAATTTTCAGTGAGGTTGTGTCCATAAACTATTAGTATGCAAATGCACTATAGGGATGAGCATATGGCAAGTTGAAAATAAAAAGAATTTGCTTTCTAGTTCTGACAATAGCAGGATCTGAATGTGTCAGAGGAGCTAGAGAAGGTGTTATTGTGTAGACGGACCTTGATTTGGAGCTTTCAGAATTTGTAATAATCAAACTGAGGAGACCAGGAGGACACTGCATTTTCAGGGAAATATCATGATCCATTAAAGGTTAGAATTTGGAGGCTTTGGGAGGAGGGACTAATATAAATTGATCAGAAAGTTCACGCAGTGAATTAGTATAAGTGAATTTGTAAGATCTGGTTGTGAAAACTTTGTAAGATTACCGAATCCAGGACAAACCTTAAAAAAAAAGGGGAGGGAATCATATTTCATAGGAAGTTTCTGGACAAGCTTATTTTGGCAAACAGGAAGAGTTGCAAGGGTGGAAAATTATCCCTGCATATTGAACTCTGAAATGAAGTAATAGGGACTTAATAACATGAAATGGAACATTTTAATATCCATCATTTAATAAAAAATAACTACATTCCATCAGAAATAATAGTTGCAGAGCTAACAATTATTGAACATTTACCATGTGGTAAGCTCTGCTTCTAAGGCTACAAAATGGTTGATAGAGAGATTTATTAAAGAACTTAGAAGAAAAATTCTTAATTTATTTGCCATTTGAATGATGTTACTTGTATTTATTTTAGATACTTTATCATATTAAGAAAGTTTGTTTTATAGCAAATGATTTTTTCAGCATCCGTTGAATTGTTCATATGTTTTCTCTACTTCTTCCTGCTAATGTGAAAAATCACATTGTTAGTAAATTTAAGTGCTAAATCACCTTTCAATTCTAAACATAATCATTACGTGGTTATGATACAGCATCCTTTGTTATATTTTGGTAGGTTTGATTTGTTGACACTTTTATTGAATTTTACATCTGTAGTTCCCCCACCTTGGTATCTTTTTCAGATTTTAGTACATTCGTTATACTGAATCCATAAAATGATTTGAGAACGTCTACCTCCTCTTCCTTTTTCTGGAAGTTTAAGATGGAGATCATATTTTCCTTAAGTATATGGAAGAATACACAAGCACATCTTTTCTGGATCTGGAGTACTGTTGTGGTTCATTACTTTTTTGCTCATCGTGAATATTTTTGAAGAGGTTTAATTACATATTTAATTTTTTTAGAGTATCTAGGTGCATCTTCCCCAAGTTAGATATTTAAAAGTACTCACAAGATTCTACAGAGATTTAGAGTGAGGGATATGATGCAGTAAGAGAAAGAGAACACGAGTTCCAAGTCTGAGGGGCACCCCTGTGCATGCGCTGTCCTTGGACAGCTGTTCGTGTGTATCACGCTGTGTTCCCAGCCTGAACCTCCATATCTGTTTGAGGACCCTTGGCTTGGGAGAGCTCTTAGCATCCCTGTATATAACTAGAAACTTTATTAAACTCCTCATGACTTTTTGTTCCTAATCATATTACGTCAGAGAAAAGTTCTGCGTCTGACATTCCCTATTGTATATCCTTTCTTGAATTGTATTATCTTTGACTTAGTCTCATTAATGCTGCTGAAATATTAAGTTCAAACTTTTATCTATAAATGATATTTGAAAAGTCAGCGCAATTGGCAACATCATGAAGTGAATCACAGAGGGAACTTTGCCTGTAATAATTCAACATTAGTGGGAGAAAAATCTTTCATCAAGCAAACGTCCACCTTCGATATTAGGTCATGTGTCTGTATTATTATCTCCTAATCGGTCATCAGTCTGTCTTGTCGCTCTGACATAGGATCCTAAATGGTAAAATATGATTCCCTATGACAGATTATTTTTTCCCTTTCAATTTTTTCCCAACACTTTCCTTATGTGTCACTGTTCAGTTGAGGATAAGGAAGTAATTTTCTACTTGGAAGTCAGAACACTCAACTGCCAAAATGGCACAAAATAGTCCCATTTGACAATGGCTGGCACTGTATCAATAATGCTTCAAGTCACAAAATACTTTTCCAGAACATGGTTCTTCTCTTCCTTCTTTTTTTTCACTCTCTCTCCTCTCTCTCTATTATCACTCCAGTTAAGCTGCACTTTTTTTTTTTCCATTAAATAGAAGGTACAAAGCATGCCAACTTATAACAGGCCCAACTGTAAGTCACACTGTAAGCGGAGATTTCTTGACTTTTCCTTGGCATAACTGAAGCTGCCCTTTACTCTGAGAAATTTTTAAACTCTAGCTCTACTGTCTGAACTATGATTCGTTAAAAAAAAGTGTTCTAAATCAAACAATTAATAATATATTATGCACTGTAGTATATGCCCTCTTAGAGGCAGAATAAACATTTTTTAAATAGTAGAGCAAAAGCTAATTGACTGTATGTCTACGGGGGGAGGTTACAGAGGTCGGCAAAGGCCAGTGTATATTGTAATAGGCACGGTGTGATTCAAGCTACTTCCTACTATAAAGGATTAAATTACCACACACACACAGCCCACACACCCTGTTGAGAAGTCTGACAGAAAAAGAGGGGTGCCCTTTGCTAGGTATAAATATCATTTAGCTTAGTCTCTACTGTTCTGCTCTCTGCTCTTCCTTTACTTGGGTTTGAAAATGAGCTTTACTGCTCTCTGGCTGCAGGAGAATGCGAAAATTGCTTAATAATTTATTTGAAAATTGCACAGTGTATGAAAAGTTTTAGAGGTTCAGTGTAATGTTATCTTCTTCCTGTAAGAATAAACTTGCTCCTTGAGATGATTTGAGCCTAGTTACAGTATTGATAAGTTTGCCCCTACTACCTCCCGTTGCGGAGCACAGGCTCTGGACGCACAGGCTCAGCGGCCATGGTTCACGCGGGATCCTCCCGGACCGGGGCCCCTGTCCGCTGCATCGGCAGGCGGGACTCTCAACCTCTGCGCCACCAGGGAAGCCCCGCCCCTACTATTAAGTTTTAGCCTCAAGGGGATCTCCTTCGAAAGTGCGGGCTGTTAACCAGGCTACCTCTCCCTTTGTAGATCCTGGGTTTACACTGCTTCCCTTCGCAGCACTGACAGCTGAAAGTCCTGCTTAGCTCTTTGGCCTTGTAAGTTGATGCTCTCTTATTGGTCTCCTGCTCCACGCAACTTAACGCGCCCCAGATGCTTTGAGACAAAGTGTGAAACAGAATATCAGGCTGACTTCACTGTGGTTCCCTATCTCTACGTTTTTGGCTGCTCAAATTCAGACCATGCTTAGGAACTCTCAGCAGCATTCTTGCATTTTTGTAAGACTGCAGAAAGTGTGACCCTGGGCCCCTATTGCCTGTGGGTTGTCAATCCTCTCAAATGGAGAATTAGTGGAGAGTGATGGACTTGCCTGAATTCATGTCCCTTCTCCAAGGGTCTTGGCTATTTCATCCTGGCTAACTCAGTTGCTCTATAGTTCCTTCAAAGAACTGTTCTATTTTTTCCCCTGGTTTGTTTTTGTTTGTTTGTTTTTTTTACATCTTTATTGGAGTATAATTGCTTTACAATGGTGTGTTAGTTTCTGCTTTATAACAAAGTGAATCAGTTATACATATACATGTTCCCATATCTCTTCCCTCTTGCGTCTCCCTCCCTCCCACCCTCCCTATCCCACCCCTCCAGGCGGTCACAAAGCATTTTATGTCATCAGAGGAGTTTGGTTAAAAACTACCCATTGCCTTCAAAAGCAGATATATAGCAATAGAGCAGATGGTGAAATTTAGTTTGTTTATTTTCTGAGAAACATAGGGACCCAGGACCCTACAAGCTTTTAGTTGCACAGTCAGAAGTGGGATTCTGTTCCTTGAGAGAGGGGGAGAAAAAAAAAGAAAGAGAGAAGGAAAGAAGGAAAAGAATGCCTAGTTTCCTGACTTCCTACATTGCTATGTCAGTTTCCACTGTATGAATTCAGTTACTATTATACTGGGAATGAGATGTGATATGATTCATCAGACCATTGAAGGAATCACTATTTCAGTTGGACCAAAAAGGTATCTGCCATTTTCACCCGTGGAACACTCTATATAAAACTACTCTTTGTTTTGAGTCAGAGAACAATTGTGTCTTATTAAAAGCCTTTTTGTAGAATTAATTTTGTCTGAATATATTAATTGAACTTATTTTCGATACTAGTATTGAACTTCAAGAAATTAGTTACATTTCTCTATCAATATATTATAAATGTATAATAATAGCTACTAAATATTTTCAGAATTGAATCACACGTGTTGACCAACATTTATATTGTCTGCATTGTTCTTCCTTAATTGCAAAGATATTTGTATTTTCTTAGTTTCCATACTCATTCTTAAACCTAGATCCAATCCCTATGTTTAACTGTACTAAGCTATGTGTTAAATCACTTTGTGGATAATTAAAAGAAATATTTTTATAAATAATAAAAATAGAAACAAAGTTGAAAATTGTAGTGTTCTACAGTCCTATATTTTGTCTAATACTATAATTTATTCAATAATTTCACCATACTATTTAGTTTATACTTGCACGCCTCTAGGTTTGTAACTAATACTATACAAATTTTATGTTACTCAAATTTGTTCTGGTAATGAAAATAAAATGTATTTCTTTTAGAAAATGTAGAAAAGCAAATATATAGGTATATCCATATATCAATGCTTATCAATGCTAAGATCATCTATAAATAAATTAATCTAAAATACAAGTATTTATTTGAAAATTTCAATAATACTTTTAAAGAATGAAAAGATAGTATAACGAACACCTATTAATGTGTGTTTATCCATACAAACATGGTCAGATTTTGTGTAATTCTTTTTCTTTAGAGCTGTGTAAGGGTCACAGCAAAATTGAGGGAAAAATACAATGATATCCTGTATCTCCCCTGCCCTACACAAGCATAGCCTTCACCATATTCAACATCCCCTGTCAGAGTGGTACATTTGTTATAGTTGATGAACCTAATTAGACACATTGTAATCACCCAAAGACCATAGTTTACACTACATTCCACTCTTGGTGTGCACATTCTGTGGATTTGGACAAATGTATAATGACATGTATCCATCATTATGGTATCATACAGAGTATTTTGCCCTAAAAATGCTCTGTTCCCTGCCTATTCATTTCTCCCACACCCTAATCCCTAGCAAACACTGATCTTTTTACTGTCTTCATAGTTTTGCCTTTTTCAAAATGTCATGCAGTTGAATCCTACACTATGTAGCCTTTTCAGATTCTTTCACTTAGTATCAATAATATGCATTTAAGCTTCCTCTATGTCTTTTCTTGGATTGATAACTCATTGCTTCTAGTGCTGAATAGTACCATGCAGTTTTTGATATGTAATTTAATTTCACTGTAGTCAGAGATCCTACTGTGTATGAACTGACTCCTTTTAGATTTATTTTGACTCAGTGAGTGGGCCAGAATATGACCCATTTTGATAAATACTCCATGTGCTCTTGGAAAGAGTGTGCATTCATTCTACTGATGTTGTTTAGAGAGTTCTATCCAAATCACTTTGGTCAAGTTGTTTGATAGCACTGCTTAAGTTTTCTATTCTCTCACTGATTTTCTGTCTACCTGCTCTTTCAGTTATTGAGAAACAGAGGTGTTAAAATTATATATGTATATCTCTCTGTTTAAAAAAATGCTATCAGTCTTTGTTTCATATAAGTTGAAGCTTTGGTTTTAGATACATAAATGCTTATATTCTTTATGTACTCCTCATTAATAAATGCCTTTATCATCAGGAAATATCCACTTTACCCTTGGTACTATTCTTTGTTCTGAAACCTACTTTGTCTGATATTAATAGCCACTCTAGTTTTCTTCTGATTATTATTAGTACATTATACCTTAGTCCGTCCATTATCTTTTAATATTTTGTGTCTTTATATATGAAGTAAGCTTCCAATAGGCAACAGATTGTTAAGTCTTATTTGTGTGTGCGTGTGTGCACATGTGCGTTTTCAATCAACGACCTTCAGTGTGCAAGTCCATATGCTTTATGTTGTAACAAAAATATAAATCAGACTCAGGAGTTCTGCATTCAGTTAAATAAGCTCATATATACCCAGTTAACTATATTTAACTATATGTAACACAAAATGGTCGAGCAGGTGATCTAAACATAATATTGTGAGTTCTCAGAAGATGCAACAATATTAAGCCAATCTAAATTATAACTTTATTCTGATCACTTAAGTGATTATCCAGGTTATTAATCAAACATTCTATTAAAATGTTTGAATTGTGTTAAATAAGTTAAGGTATAATAGTATATCATATAAAACATGGCACAAGTTAATATTTTGCCATTCATCATTTCTTAGTCCAACAGATCAGGGCCAGAAGAACCAAGCAACAAAGTGAAAAACACTTTCACCAGAAAAAATAGCTGAACCTGCAAATCAGCAGCGGTCTCTCATGCTGAGACATTCTTGGGTTCGATTGGGGGAAAATGAAAAGCTACAGGGAACAAGATATGAAAAGCTATTGAAAATCCAGGTGAACTGGATAAGGAAAAATAACATCCTACCATACTTCATATGTGCATCAGTGAAAAGCAGTAGTTACAGGCAAAAAATGTTTCCAAATGTTATCAAAAATCCTGAAATGATTGATTTAAAAGGTGTGTCACAATTATCCCATTATGTCTCTGGGGAAAATAATTTTAATTATGACATGGTTTCAAACTTTAACCAATAGAACCTGTGATTTGATTTTAATCATTATTTTATTTTCTGCACTGTAGGTCAATTTCTCAAACAGAAGATGCTTACTCTCTGATTTAGTTCACATTTGTTAGAAATAGCTAACTTTGCAATATGATAGCTATTAGTAATAAGCCCAGATATTTTAAGTAATTACCCCCGTAAGTTCAGTATTCTCAGCAAAATTCTGCCGCTGATCAAAAAAGAGATACACCATGGCAGCTGCCAGAGTCAAGGTGGCCTTGTTTTTCATACCCATGAAAGTTCTATTATGGAATCCCCAAAGCAGGCTAGATTTGTCCTATAACTTCTACCATAATCTAAAGCTGAAATATCTAATCATCTCAGGCATGGAGATTCTTTACATACTTCAAATAACTTTATGGACCCCGATGACATGTATGATAGTTGAATCTTTGGTATCAAAAGCAAATGGCAAAAGAATAATGACAAAGGTTTCCATAAATTCAGTAATGTTTTAAAATAAACTTCTCTATATAATTGTGAGACAACAGGTATTAAGTACATAAACAATGCTTATTTTCTATGGGGATTGTGAACACTTTCTAATAAGCATTACTTTCTAATAAAAAGCTTCCTAATAACAAGACATGTAAAACGGTTGATATTTATTTTCATCCATTGTTCTTTTCTGAAAGTTCAGAATATGGTAACTAAAAGTTTCTAATCAGTAGTGAAATAAGGCAGCACTTAACTAATTTGAAACTTTTTTTATATATGTGGGTCATAACCGTAAAGCATTTAAATCCAATAATGAGTCAGTCATTTAGTAACTGCTATTTCAATCTTGGTCAAAAACATTTTAATAGATTCACTTATAATTAATTTCAATGCCTGATATATTGCACACAATTATTTGAGAGTCCAATTAAACAAAATACCTTAATTAAAATGCTTTACATGTGATGCAATAGAGTCAAGCTAATAAAATCACACAGATTGTTGATGGACCCCATCTCCTAAGATAATAGGTCGACCTGTGGAATTTTGGTAGCAACAGCATTCTCATCTTTTACCAGGAAGACTGATGCTCAAACAAACCAAAGGATAAGAAGAAGAGATGACAGAACCAGCAGTTTCTGGACAAAAGTATACTTACGTATTTTATACACTCAAGAATTCTCAATCCATTGACAAAACATATGTATGTTTAAAAAAATAATTGACACAAATATATACAAAATGACATTTAATGTATATTTAAAGCAGGTTTAATTTGTAACATATATACAAAATGACATTTCATGTATATTTAAAACAGATTTAATTTGCAACAAATTAAATCATTTTATTAGTCTTTTTATGCAACTTCATAATGTTTATTTGACAAACTCATTTCTAGGGATAAGAGTAAGAATTACAACAAGTAATCAGAGGCTTTTTATTGTGTCAAGTGCTTTGCATTGAATATCACATATACTCCTTATGAGCTAGGTGCTATTTCAACATCTATTAATAAATGAGGAAATTGAGGCTTAGATGGTTAAATAATTTACACGAGCTTAAAAGGTTAAATAAGTCTCACAGCATTGTAACATATATTCATGCTACTCCTGTGGTGTTACTTTTTTTGAAGGTTGTAGACCTAAAAGAAACAAAATATTAAAATACTCTGTATAACTACACTAATGCAAACAATATATACTTCTTCACATTGATAATACAAACTAATATTTATTGGGCACTTACTAAGTATCAAATAAAGTTGCACATCCTTTACATATAATAACTAAACGGTAATCTCAGAAAACATTTAGGAAAATATTAACCTTGTCTCTAATTTGTAGACAGAAAATACAGTCACAGAGGTATTAATTAGATTGCTTAAGGTTCAGGCAAAATGGAGCAACAAAGAAGAGATTTAAATTCTTCTTGGAACAACCAAAAATTTTTGACAAAATATTTTTTGAAATAATGAACCTTAAGACATTAGTATCAAGCATCAATGAATAATGATTCCTGAGAGATGGGAAACAAATAAGGTGAGTCCTATAACTGCTCAAGGCTACTTCCTGAAGAGCATCTTCAGGTAGTAGTTCAGGAGGGGAACCCAGACTGCAGCTCAGTGGACTCCATGAACAAAATTGGTAGAAGTCACAGGAGACTATATCACGGAGGAGAAAGAACCCTCAAGATCTGGAGAGGCGAGAAACAAACTTTCATAAAGAATGAAGGGAACAGGGCCAAGGATCCACATAGGGCCAGTAATAGAGCTTACTTCCACCAGCCAAACAGGAAAATCTCGTAATTTATAGGGCAACAAGTAGAGCACTTAGAAAGATACTGCCTCACTAACTAGTCCTGCATAACTAGTCCTATATTAAACATAGTTCTGATCCCACCTCATAAATCTTTAAAAACAAGCACTGAAAGCATCAAACTATTTCCAAGTAACTTAACTTCATCCCAGAACTGTGCTCAAGAATATAGGAATACAAGAATATCAGACAGCAATAAGTTAAAAATGTATAATGTCTAGCATCCAGTCAAAGATCACCAGGTATGAAAAGCAGCAGAAAAAGCAACCCATAATGATAAAAAAAATCATCATAAACCCATGATCAACACTGATATGAGAATTAGGAGACAAGAAATTAAAAGTTATTCCTGCCACATTCCACATGTTCGAAAGTTAAGTAGAGCCACGGAAGTTAAAAAAAAAAAAAGATCCAGAAAAGAGGTATGATGACAGAACTTTTCAAATTGTACATTTTAAATGTATAGTTTATTGTATGTTATTTATGCTTTTATAAAACTGTAAAAAAGAAAAAAAAAAAGATGGTGTGGAAATAAATGAAGAAATATTGACTCAGACCAGAATGTAAACCCAAACCTTTTGACTCTAGTTCCCTTACCCACTCTGCTGGAATAGCTCTGATAGAATCTGTTACACAGAGAAGTCAACATAAAGTACCACTGTGAGAGAGACCTGCTCTGTAGTTTCTTAAACATGAAGCAGGATTTTTGCTTTTAATATATGACCAAGATATGCGTGATTTCTTTAGCGCAGCCAGCCAAGAAAGATTTGGCATTAAGCCTCTTATTTTTCTTCACTAACTTAACTGAAGATTACGAATTGATATTAAAACAATAATAATTAATTATCCCCTTCTCATTTCCCCACTATGATATCAATACTGAATTTCAAATCTTTTAACTGTTCATAATCTTAAAATGATCAATTGAATACAATATCACACTGATGTCTTAAGATAATTTTACAAAAAACTAAGAAACAACAAAAACCAAGAAGCATACATTATTAAGGAAACATGGTTTCACTGGAAGTTTACACTGTATCTATAATCAGGACAACTTTTCTCCTTTATCCAGAGAACTTTTTTTTTTTCCTGAAAGTTAAGTCCAAGCTTCATTCAAGTTGAAACTACTTCTCTCCTGACATAATCCAATGACCAGAATCTTCTCTCCTCTGTTTCTTTTGACTTTCACATGTTCCTCGATATGTCGCCTACGTAAGTTAGAAAACTCAGCCAACAAACACCAATGCCCACAGCCCTGGTCCATCTGCATCAAGCTTTTGCTGACATGATTATGCATACCATGTCCTTACCATATAGCACAGAGGCCCTCACCCCAAGGTTTCCTGGTCACAAATGTGTTTTTCTTGGAAATGAGCCTCCATGATACCCCAAGCTCGTTAGCTCAATTCCACCAACCCTAAAATTCTGCAGCTTCACCCTGCACCCAGTGAATACTATTGCATATAAATCATCAGGGTACGTATACCTCATAGCATCTTCTGAAGTCCTGAGTATTCAACAAGCATTAATCACTTCCTCTTATCTCTGGTGTATCTTCCTTGGAAGCTGTTTCCTGGAACTCAGGGTTCAGTCTACCCCAAATTCTCAAAGTCTCTCCTGAGTTCCCTGTGTTTCCCCTGCATTCACTCACTTCCTTCAAGCTCGTTTCTTAACTCTGATTTTTTTAAATAAACTAGTGATTCCTTACATAAAACTTCAGTTATTACAGAAATAATGTGAAAATATCTTATCCCTCATACTGGAACACATGATTGACACAATATTCTGTGAGATTTCTTTTCATTTCCAACAACATGTCCTCATTCCTTTATACTACGTATGTGTTTCCCCACTCTCACAACTTAAAAAAATGATGTTTCAATCACTATTTTTATAAAACATGGTTTGGGAAATAATCCTTATACCATATAAACCTATTTCAATTTAATTAATTTGAATAAAAAGTTTAAAGCTATACTGAGAATATAATTATTTGAAGTAAAAAGTAATTACATCATATATAATGTTGAATATGATTGTATAACAAAATATTGCTTTCTAAAGTTTTGTATAAAATTTTGCATTTCTTCACAATTTAGATAATTCTTGAGAAATGTTGGGAGAGGAGCAATTAACAACAATACAAAGGAATCTATCTTTTAAGATTAAAATATCCATTAGATATAAGAATATTCCAGTAATCATTACACAAAACATTTAAAAGTCATGCCATTTTGTATAACAATGAAGATACACACACACACACACACACACACACACACACCACAATTATCCTTAGAGTAACACCTAAATTATAGGAGACTTCATTTTAAATACATATGACTCCCGTATATTGCTTTTTAAATTACGATAAATTGCCCAAATCACAATGCAAACATGCAGACCAATAAATCTAAAAACAAGTGTAGTTATAGTCGAATATAATCACCTATGAAATATCTATCTATAAATATATTTATGTATTATTTATCTATACCTATCTGCATTTTCTAGTTTGGTGAATTATTTTAAATGTTTTTAGTCAAATTAAAAATCATTTTGTTGATTGAAACAACTTCTAATCCCAACAGATGATACAATGCAGATCCAAATATTTCTGAAGTGCTAGGGGGTTTATCCTGCTTGAACGGAAGCCTCACTAAACCTCAGTTGCATCCAGACATTGGGTTCCACCTCAATGGTAATGAGTAACAGAAGAAAACAATCCATTCCTTCAGTTACCTCATGGCAGCATTGTTAATATTCTGTACTAAGGTGACAGCAAATGATTTATTCGCATCCCTATTGCTGGAGTGATGTACAATTGCGTAGATGATAGGCTGGTGAAAACCACTGTCGATGTAATACCGCTGTAGTGCCACGATGCTGGTGACTTGAGGGAAGACATTATTAGGGAAATACCATGCTGATTACTTGCCTCTGTAATCTATCATTAATCTGATGACATTACTAAGATGTATAAGTGTAATCTATAATCTGCAAAGTGAAAGGTGAGAGCAAGACTGTCATCTAAATAATCTATTAAAGGATTTATTTTTGAAAACTTTAAGTACTTAGGAGAAGGTTTGGTGAGTTAAAATTAATTAAAGATGAAGGTCATATGTTGAAGTCATAGAACGGGTATAATGGAAAGATTTGGTTGAATCACTGTCAGTTTTCATTGTGAGGAGGGCCAAGCAATTGCCCTGCCCAGAATTTTTGGTTTAATCAAGAATTCCATCTCAATAATGGCAGGCTAATTTAAGAACTGTGGCAAGTGCCCTAGTTTTAAAAGCATTTTGACATGTTTTAAGTTCCATTTTGACGATGTTTCTTAATAAGATTGTTGAGGAAGGAATTCTGAGGCTTTTTAAATAATTAAACAGTCAGATATTACAATCTACTTATCTTATGTAACTGCAGTAGCACAGTGGAGGAATAGAATGTAAGGTGGGTATTCAAGATTCTCATCTCACATGCCAGTAATAATCTGTGATTATAATCAACTTGGCCTTCTTGACATTAGTTTTCTTCATCTATAAAATAGCTTAATTTAAATAAGGTAATCTTCACAATTATAGTTGAATTTGATTCCAAGTACTTTCTTTAGAGCAAAAAAGCAACTATTCAACACAGTCTCAAAAATAATAATAGGAGAAAAGCCCATGTACTTGATGTTTCACAGAAATAATTTCCTAACCCTGTGGAAATATGAAGCCACTTTCTGTGTTTTTAAATTTGTGGATACATAAGCAGATTGTTTAATAATACATTTCAAACAATATGTTTAGTTTATCATAGGATTAAAAGTTAACACCAAACGACCCTTAGAAACACATTTCTTCATGAATATATCCTCCAGTGCATTTGTCCACCAACTGTCCAGAAAAAGCTGGACAGCTCTGTTCTCATAGAGGATAAAGAACTCTCCTTATTCTGAGAGCCTCAAATATAAAACATTACTGAACATTTTCACAAAGAAAACCATTATGAAAGTCCTAATTCTAAGATCTTTAATTCCCTCTTTAGAAATACAAATAAAAACTATGTCCAGAATTATTCTAAAATTCAGTCAACGCCATAGCCAAACACCTTTATGTATATGAATCTCCCAATCAGGACACTTTTCATGCAACTCTGTTATCCAAAAAATTACTCTTTTCCCAGGGTGTTTTGCAATAGACTCACTTCAGTTGTGAATCTGGCTAAAAGTAATAACTCTTTTACAGAATTCAGTAAGGCTTTGCTTATTTAAATAACATTCATAACTGAAGAAAGAGGAGACATAGGGAAAATACAGTGTAATTAGAATGAGTAGAAAGACAAGGAAGAATGCTCATATGTGGTTTTCTAACATGCAGATTTTTTGTTTTGCTTTCTGTCCCCAGGTTTATTGAGGTATAATTGACATACAAATAACTGAACATATTTAATGCATGACGTTTAGTGAGTTTGGACATATGAACATACCAGTGATGCCATCACCACAAACAAGGAAATAGGTATATACAACGCCTTCCCACCTCCCAGCGGTGTTTTTGTTTTTTGGAGTTGTTTTCTTTTGTTGTAAAACACTTCTCATGAAATCTGCACTCTTAACACATTGTGAAGTGCACCATACGATACTGTTATCTATAGGTAACTGTGCTGCACAGCACATCTCTCTTATTCATCTGTCCTAACCGAAATGGTACACCCAATGGAACAACTCCCCATTTACCCCCAACATCCAGACCCTGGAAACCACACTTGTGTTCTCTGTTTCTAAGAGTTTGACTATTTCAGATTCTTCATATAAGTGGAATCATGTAGTACTTTTCTTTCTGTAACTGGCTTATTTCACTTAACATAATGTCCTCCAGATTCATCCACATTGCAGCAAGTGACAGAACTTTCTTCCTTTATGAGGCTGAATAATATTCCATTGTATGTATACACCATTTTCTTTACTCATTAATCTGGATGGATATTTAGGTTGTTTCCATATCTTGGCCATTGAGAATAATGCTGCAATAAACATAGGAGTGCAAATATCTCTTTAAGATCCTGATTTCAATTCTTTTGTATATATACCCAGAAGTGGGATTGTGATTCATATGGGAGTCTACTTTTAATTGTTTGAGGAACTTCCATACTGTTTTTCCATAGTTGCCTCACTATTTTACATTCCCACCAACAGTGTACAATTGTTCCATTTTCTTCACATCCTCACCAACACTTAACTTTGGATTTTTTTTTTGTTGATAATAGCCATCCTGACAGATATGAAGTGACATCTCATTGTAGTTTTTATTTTCATATCACTGATAATTATTGACGTTGAGCATCTTTTAATATACCTTTTGGCCATTTGTATGTCTTTGGAGAAATGTCTGTTCAAGTTCTTTGCACATTTTTTAAAATTGGGCTATTTTGTTTTGGTTTGTTTTGCTATTGAGTTGTATGAGTACCTTACACATTTTGGATATTAACGTCTTATCAGATGTGTGGCTTGCAAATATTTACTCCAACTCTGGAGGTTGCCTTATTATACAGAATGTAAAGGCATAACTTGTTATTAAGGCATGATACTGACAAAACTTTTTGCCCTTTGGAGATGGTGTGGTGTGTACCGATGTGTGACATAGATAGTGGGTCCTTGCCACAGTTATTTGGCAACACACACACTCCAAATACTCTGTAATTTTGGTTTACCTTAAGATTTAAGTGTTTACCAAGTGTCTTGGAAGCACTGAAGAAAATTTCTGCCATTATCAGGTTGCTGAGTCTGTGTCTTAAACAACTCTGTGCATGTTTCCTAAAAAACAAAAATAATTTGGCTCCAGGGAAAGTAAATGAACTGCCATAGAAAATCCCTGCTGTGCACCTCACTACAAATAATTTTGTTTCTTTTTATGGCTGAGTATTATTCCATTGCATATATGTGCCACATATTCTTTATCCATTCATCTGTCGATGGACACTTAGGTTGCTTCCATGTCCTGGCTATTGTAATTAGTGTTTCAAAGAGGGGTGGGATAGGGAGGGTAGGAGGGAGATGCAAGAGGGAGGGGATATGGGGATATATGTATACGTATAGCTGATTCACTTTGTTATACAGCAGAAACTAATACAACATTGTAAAGCAATTATACTCCAATAAAGATGTTTAAAAAAAAAAAGAAAGAAAGAAAATCCCTGCTGTGGCTAGCTCTAGGGAATGTATTGAATCCTTTGATAAAATGAGCTTTTTGTCTCTTGAAAATGTGTCTGAGTTGGCCATTTTAGGCTTGTGTTTATATTTTAGAATTGACTCAATATGCTGTTGGTATTAAATAATTAGCAGAGAAATGTCTGTTGGGGGGTGGGATCCTTGTACCCAGGTTACATCTATTAGGAAAGCACAGCATTTTAAATGCAACTTATTAAACTGAATGGAGTGAGCCAATATCAATAGAAAAAACTACAATAAATCAAAGTATAGTGCAAAGTGAAAATAACTCAATTTATCTTCTTTAACTGCTTTTCTAATGGCTATACACTCTTAAGGCTGGTTTAAATCCCTGTATCTAATACCTTCATTCCATGAACCCTAGGACTCTGCAGCTTCTATAATGTTTATCGTCACTTTAAAAATGTAGAATTCAAATTCAGTACTCATGGGTTCAAACTCTAAGCAAACTCTCTATTTCTTTGTATTTTTATATTGCAAGAAATAGAGAACTGAAGTTCACAAAATCTCGATTCACTCTTATCCTTCATGCCCTCTCTGCCCCTGTAAATTCATGATTCTATGATCATATAATTAATATATATTAAAAGAATTAAATAAAGCTTGTTATTTTCCACATGATGTTAATGAAAAGAAATTGCTTTAATAAGGACCCCAAACTACAAAAATGTCAATTTTAAATATTTTAGTAAATTAAAAAAAAATAACTAAATATCTTCTGTTATTACAATCACTTTTATATTGGAATCTCTAATTCTCATATGCTTCTTACTAAGATGAGAGGAGTTAATAATCTTCACTTGCTTTCCTGTGTTGTCACCAGTCCCCTAGCTTGTTTTCAAGTAGCTACTACCTAAGAGCATCTAAAAATGATCCTTGTAAAAATATATAGAGAAAAAAATACTTGAAAACATCAAAAAACCAAAATGTGCCAGAAACTCAGAGAAAATAACCGTCAGTGCAACTGAGTTGGAAATCACAATAGTTATCCAGCAAAAAGGTTAATGCTGAAAGAGACAAATATTCTTTTCCCCTCACCCCAGGTCCTGAGCAGAGCTCTGAGACTGTCAGAAAAATAAGTAGCTTCTCTAGGGCTGTGGTTCCTGGTATTTGAAGCAGCCACACAATGAAAATTCCTGCCTCTTAACCTAAAATTTCTTTCACTTAAGTGTTAACTCAGACATTGCAACTCTTGACAATTTTACATCTTCCTTTCTAACTTGGATGCCTTTTATTCCTTTTATTGATTCATTATTTTGACCAAAGCTGCCAGTATAATATTGAATAGCAGTGATGAAAGTGAGCTTTCTTGTCTACTTTCTGATCCTAGGGAAGGCTTTCAGTTTTTCATGATTGTGTTAAATGTTTGCTGTGGATTTTCCGTGAATGCCCTTTATCATGTTGAGGAAGCTTCTTTATGCTCCTAGTTTCCTGGGCAATTTTATCATGAAGGGGTTTTTGGATTTTGAGAAATGTTTTTTCCTGTGTCAGTTGGGATGGTTATGTATTTCATTCCTTCATTCCTCTAATGTAGTGTATTATTTAACTGACTTTCCTATGAAACACCTTGCATTCTTGAGATAAATCCCATGCAGTTATGGGGTATTATCCTTTTAATATGCTGTTGTGTTCACTTTGCTAGTATTTTGTTGACATTTTGTATCAGTGTTCATAAGGGGGATAGTCTGTAGTTTTATTGTGGTGTCTTCATCTGGTTCTGGTAACAGAGTAATAGTGGTAACATAGAATTAATTAGGAGATGTTCCCTCCTTTTCTGTTTTTGGAAGTTTGACAAGGCTGTAGTAGAAGTGGAGCTTTCATACAATCCTGGTGGAATGTAAAATGGTGTAGGCACATTAAGAGTTTGACAGCTTATCAAAAAGTTAGATTAGTCAGCGTTCTCCCAAGAAACAAGCAATAGTATCTACGTAGAGAGAAACTATTATAAGGTATCGGCTGATGTGATTTTGGAGGCTGAGAGTCCCAGGACCGGCAGTCTGCACTGGAGATGCAGGAAAGCCCAAGGTGAAGTTTGAAGGCTTGAGAGCTGGAGAGCTGATGGTCTAGGTTCCAGTTTGAGTCTAAAGGCCTGAGCACCAGGAGTGCTGAGGGCAGGAGAAGATCAATGTTCCAGCTCAGCAATTAGGTAGAGAGCAAATGCCATACGATCCGGCCATTCCACTCCCAAGAATTTACCCCAAGAGGAACGAAGTCATATGTTCATACAAGTTTTGTACAGTTGTGTTTGTAATCACAAAATCTAGAAATAACTCAAAATTTATCAATCAGTAAAAGTATAAACAAATTGTAGTGTATATTAACAATAGGGTTCTACTCAGGAAAAATAATTATTGAAACATACAATGTCATAAATAATTATAAGGGGAAAAAGGCAAAAAAGAAAGTATATACTATGTGATTCTGTTCACTAGAAACTTTTAAAAAATCTAATTTGTAGTGACAGATAACAGATCAGTAGTCGTCTAGGAGGGGATCTGGGGAGGGATGGAGAAGAGAGATAAAAGAAGGTCATGTGGAAACTTATGAGGGTGATAGATTTGTTCACTTTCTTGACTGTGGTGATGGATTCACAAATGTATGTATGAATTTATCAAATTGCACAGTGCAAATATGTACGAATCATTGTATGTTAATCATACCTTAGTAAAATTTTTAAAAAATCAGCATCAGTCTACACTTCTTCCATACCCTCTTCCAGAGAGAGTGGAAAATTCCACATTCATTGTTTCATGTTTTGTTCGCTAAAAGAATTTCTGTCATTATCTTTTGGAGCCACGACTAGGTGAAGTTTATAATCCTCAAGCTATCTAGTTTCATGTGTTCCACTTTCATGTGTAGAATCATCCAAAAACCAGAAAAATAATACCCTCTTCAAGAGTCAATGAGTCATAATGATTTCCCTATGACGTTATAGATATGGGTTGAGGGATACGATTTAATGTAATAGTCATAGTTATGATAATAATCTAAACTACTTGCTGTGCTTCTGTCCTTCAGAATTGTCTTAAATCTGACCTACCTTGTAGTACTATGACCACATCCACATCAGTTTCATGATGGGCAGCTCAGGGCACCCCACTATCAAGTATTCAATCTATACCAGGGATCAATAGCCAGCCAAAAACCATTTTTCAATGGGATACCAAATATTTGCAGATGTTCGCATATATTTTCAGGTATCTGCACGCGTGTGTGCGGGAAAGAATATTCAGGCCTGATCTAAGAAGGGCTTACTTACAGGATGGTGCCAGCCTGTCCACAGTGTTTCTACCATGTGAATATTTGATTTCCTTCTAGAAGTCCAGAATTTTGGTGGGTGGAAAGTGTCTGCGTGACTAGTCCTCAGTAAAACTCAGGCATTAAGTCACAACAGGGCTTCCCTGGACAAAAATACTGCGCACACACATTGATGCATGTTGCTGCTTGAGAAAAGGTCGTGCTCTGCGTGACCCCCACCAAGGAGTGGGAGAAAGCATATGAAGTCAACGCATGGATTTCTCCAGACTCTACCTGATGTGTCTTTTTCCCTGACTGGCCCAGTGGCATATCCTCACTGTGTCCCCATAGTAAATCTTACCTGTGAGTACAATCATATGCTGAGTACCGTGAGTCCTTGTAGTGAAGCACTGAACGTGCCGGTGATCTTGGCACCCCTGACCCAGCAAGTCAGTGATAGGAGAACCTCTCATGGAAACCTACCAAAGCCTCCAAACGGAATGACACAGACCCTTCACTCCTATAATCACCGTTTTCTTGGGTGGATCATGTGGCCCAGCTAGCACATGAGCTTGCATGGCAGTCAGGAGCGGCTGGAGAGCCTTGTCTTGCCTTTGGCACAAACAAAACTGACCACCATAGGCTCTCAGTAAGGGAACTGTAATTTCACACTCAATTATGTTATTTAAAATGTGTAGTTCTAAGAAGACCACCAGAAAGCTGCTTCAGTTTTCAGGAAGCTCTCAAACTCCCATCCTGTCTCTCCTCATGCAGCCTCAAAATAAGTGTTTCCCAAGCACTCACCAAGAATCTGCTGAGAGTCTCAGGCCTACAGGAGAGTCTGGAGGCAGTTCTACCTACAAATGGAACACCTTCCAAATAGAACACCTTCCAGATATCACGTGAGTTTATTGTGTTGGCAAATCGTAACCTGGAGCACAGAGGGAAGGGGATTCTGAGAAGTGAAGTCCTTAGCTTATTCTCTGAAATGCAGAGAAAAACTTAGAAGGCTTTGGGGATGATTCCAAGTTGGTAATAGATAATCCGGTACAGATAAATAATAGCATATTCAAACGTTCAATCGTCCTTTATTATATATGCATATTCTATATATGCGTCTCATATTCATCTCAAATTCAAATTAATTATGAAATTTTAAGGGTTTAAATATCAAGTCTGATTAAGCTTTGCAAGTCGAACTGTTTATTAATAGTGACAAATATAATAATTTAAAGTTTTCCTCTTTCCAAATAAAAAGAGAGGACATCTCAGCTATCGTTAAAAATCTGTGGGTATTTCTCCATATCAGTATTTGTGTGTAGCATGCTGATTTTACCAGATTAGAAAAATAAAAGACTCACATAAGAGAAGGAGTGGCTGACTTAGATAGCTTGAGACCAGTGTGAAAACAGAGAATCTCTCAGGATTCAGGTCCAAGAATGTGCACATTAAAGAAAAAGAAATATTTCAACTGAAGCTTAAAAGGGAAGAAGAGGCGTCTGCCTAGGGAGACAGAAAAATGCATGTCTTCTGTAATTGTTCTGTTATTTATTACATAATACCGCCTTAGCTATTATTCAAAAGAGAAATCTTTTTCAGCAGAGCCTGAAAGTAGGAGGTTGAGATTTTTCAAGGTTTCTCCTCAATCAGATGAACAGAATATCAGTTCTGTCACCAGCCAGGTGCAGTGAATATACATCCAATTTCACATCCTTTTCTGAGGAAACATCCTCCTTGTTGAAAATGGAGGGGTAAGAATTCAATAGAAACAGATTGCAGGTAACAAAGCCACTAGATTTTAAAAACATGTTTATTGAAGCCAAGTTTGCTCTTTAGTAAAAAGTAAAGAAGAAATCAAAATTACTTCACCTAGGACACTTAGTTGTAGGCTACATATTAAAGATACAAACAGACTGAAAGTAGTTATTTTTCAGGTTTATAAATAACACACATCTTTCTACTTTCTAATAACTTGTATAGCTCATAAGTCTACTGATGTAACATGGTTAATGAAGGAAGACATGGTAGATAGTCTAGATGTGTCCATGGAGATATCCAAAATATTTTATGAATCTAAAAAGCAAATGATTCCTTTCCAATATTCTAAAGATATTTGTGGGTGAAAGTCATTTAAAAATAATACCATGTTTTTCATAAAAGAAGAGATAAAATTGGCCTCTTTCACTTGGATAAAAGTATATTTCACTCTATATGATAATTTGTAAAGGTTACTATAGCACCAGAGGATGATAAACTGATACAGTGGTTTCAAGTTAAAAGTTTTGTTCTCTTCAAAAATATAAGAAATTTTGAAGCATCACTGCCCTGATTATTTTTAACTATTTGACATGTTTATACTCTTTACATAATGCTAATTCATCATGGGAAAAATCTTCTTGGATCCCAACTTTTAATTTCGATATTAGTGCTCTCACTGCACTTTGTATATCTTTACTTCTTATAAACTGTATGTCAGAAAGCACATTAGATCATTTACTTTCATTGCTTATATTCTCTTTTCCTTTACATCACTCCTCACATACTTAGAAATGATAAAAATAATGGGCAAGGAGAATTTCATACTGTAGTTATCCAGTTGTCTAAACACATAACTTGTACCATGTTGCGTAAATCAATCCAAGGCTGTCTTATAGATCTACACAAAAATTTTGAAAGAAATACTCAAATTTAGTAGATGTGCAGTTGAAATGAGTATTTTCTTTGAAAATATGTGATTATACTACAGTAATCATATAACTATATGTTTATATAATAAATCAGATAATTTTAGTTTCTGTCTTTCTTTGATATAAACTTCTATTCTTGCCCCCTAAGAAGTTATTTGGGATAAAAATTCTTGGATTTTACCACTAGGATTTTGGGTCTCCTTTTTGGTGCAGTCTTCATCCTCATAATGCTTTTCAAATCCCTTTCCAAACCAAGGAGACACATTTTTTTTCTGTTTGGCTAATACATCGAGCATTTGTGAATCTACAATGATCTGAGCCCTTGACTAGGCTTTTTCCTGTAATATGTAAAGAAGAGGGAAAACACATAGCCATTATTTCTGGATTTCATTTCAAAGCATCAAGCCTGAAAATGCTCCCCAAAACTAAGGAGTCAGAATAGAGCCAAAGTGTGAGAGCCAGAAGCAAGTAAATGGATCTACATCAGAGCTGGAAAGGTTAAACGGAAACCAGGTGTGAAAGTGACCAGTAAAGCAGTCATAGCAAAGAGCAGCAAGGTTCAGGAGAGATGGATTCTTCACCAGTTAGGGCAGTCACCCTCAAGCTTTCACACAATGACATTTATTCATTCAGCCTGGTAAGGGATGGAGGCTGAGATGCATCAGAACTGGAGATACTGATTACATGCTGCTCTTTATGGCAACCATTCCTGATCACGAGTCCACCTACAGAAATAGTGAGCTTCTTGAATTGTCAGACACTAAGCGAAGTAACTAAAAAATATGAGCAAAAATTAGGCTTAATTTTTTTTCATAAGGTAGGTGTTACTGTATCTTTTTTATAGAGTAAGAATTTTGAGAATTAGCTTTATGAAGAAAGCAACTAAACAATCAAGCAAATATACCACCTAAAAAAATGGCTAGTGATACATCTTTTAGTGTCCATTGGCTATTTATTAATAAACTAAAAGACTGTTTATTGGCTGTTCACTTGTTTGTTTTTTGTTTACACAATTTAAAATTTTATTTTTCCAGCTTTATTAATGCATAATTAAAAATTAAAATTGCATAAATTAGGTTGTACTATGTGATTATTTGTGTATACATTGTGAAATGATCACTGCAATCAAGTTAATTAACACATCCCTCAATTCACATAGTTACTAAGATTTTTTTTTTTTTTTTTTTTTGCGGTATGCGGGCCTCTCACTGTTGTGGCCTCTCCCGTTGCGGAGCACAGGCTCCGGACACACAGGCTCAGCGGCCACGGCTCACGGGCCCAGCCGCTCCGCGGCATGTGGGATCTTCCCAGACCAGGGCACGAACCCGTGTCCCCTGCATCAGCAGGTGGACTCTCAACCACTGCACCACCAGGGAAGCCATGATTTTGGTTTTTATGTGTGTATATGTGTGGTGAGAACACTGAAGTCTATTCTCTTGACAAATTTCGAGTATGCAATACAGAATTGTTCACTGTAATCACCATGCTGTACATTTGATCCCAGAACTTATTCATCTTATAACTTACAATTTATAATCTCTGGCCTGAAGAACTCTACATTCTATAGTCATATCACATACATACAACACAGCACACATACACACACACAAATACTAACAAAACTTAGCCTCACCAATATATTTTTCAAATGTTATGCAAATTCTGTGGATTCTGATACTCATTCCTTTTATGTATATATATTTTTATTGAACTATAGTTGATTTACAATGTTGTGTTAGTTTCAGGTGTACAGCACAGTGATTCAGATATATATATATATATATATATACATATATATATTCTTTTTTAAGATTCTTTTCCTCTACAGATTATTACAAAATATCGAGCATATTTCCCTGTGCTATAGTCCTTGTTGGCTATCTATTTTATATACAGTAGTGTGTATGTTAATCCCAAACTCCTAATTTATCACTCCCCCACCCCTTTCCCCTTTGGTAACCATAAATTTGTTTTCTATGTCTGTGGATCTATTTCTGTTTTGCAAATAAGTTCATTTGTATCATTCTTTTTAGATTCCACATATAAGCAGTATCATATGATAGTGGACTTTCTCTGTCTGGCTTATATCACTTAGTATGATAATCTCTAGATCTATCCATGTTGCTGCAAATGGCATTATTTCATTCTTTTTTATAGCTGAGTACTATTCTAATTGTATATATGTACCAACATTTTCTTTATCAATTCATCTGTTGATGGACACTTAGGTTGCTTCCTTGTCTTGGCTATTGTAAATAGAGCTGCAATGAACATTGGGGTGCATGTATCTCTTCTAATTATATTTTTCTCCGGGTATATGCCCAGGAGGGGGATTGCTGGATTATATGGTAACTCAACTCATTCTTTTTGCTGAAAAGAATATTGAAATATATTAGGCTGCCTGAAAAGTAAAGCAGAGAGTTGGAACATATGAAAAGGAGGGAGGGAGAAAAGAAAGGACGGAAAGAAGGAGAAAAGGAAGAGAAAGGGACAGGGATGGAGGGAGGGGGAGGGAGGAGAGAAAGAACTGAGGGAGACTGGGGAGTTTGGGAGCAGGAGAAGTAGGAGAAAAAGGCGTTTTCTAAATGGTGCTTTGAGGGATTACCAGGCACTAAAAACTTTATACCTTTATTATTTAACCTCAGGACAACCTAGCAAAGTAAATATTGCACTTTGTATATTTTTTAATGAGGGTAACATGGTGAGAGATGAGATTTACACCAGGCTAAATGGAAAGCAGGAAAGTCAGATTCTAGTTTGGCTTATCTGCTTGCAAGACACCTGCCCCCTGTCACACAGCACACTCTGCAGGGACTGTCCTCAGTGTCCTCTGACCTCGTACATTTGATGGTATTGATCACATCACCCTCCCGGTCCTGTGGAAATGTAATCCACACTGATCTCTTTTGTTTCTCAAAATTTTGGAGAAAACTTTTTTTAAAAAGAGAGAAAAAGTTCATAAGCCTTTACTCTCTGGGAAACCGATATATAGAAATGAATATAACATAAAATAACAATATGATCTTAATGAAATAAAAAGGAAAGGGTATTGCAGGAGGAAATTGAGATATAGTTTGAGCATGAGAGACATATATTCTCTGGGATCTGTCAACTAAAATGACTTATAAAACATGGAGAGTAATCCAGTGACTATTGCCAAGTATGCAACTGGAAGAAGTACCATTAATCATCTTTTTAAAAAAAAATCTTCTTGTAAATCAGCGTTATAAATTAAAAGAACTCTCTCTGCAACAACAACTTCTCCCTGGACATTTGCCCACAGTAAAGTCACAACTACCAAATTCTGTTCTTTCCCTCAGGAGTCCAATCCATATTCCTGGGCCTGCTCCCTTCTGGATCTTCCCATTAAGCTGTTCACATCAGGCTTAACACCCACATAACTGTCTTCTTTGGCCAACAGTCAAAAATTGGTCCAATATCCCTTCACAAATATATGTGCCTGGGTTCTAAACACAAACTCAACTTATGACCACTGATAAGTTGACTTCTGGTTGATATGTGTGCACTTTATTATTATTACATTTAAACTAACCAAAATGTTACAATTATTCTTTAGTACTTATAAATCTTATATGTAATTAAAATTTAGAAACATTAATCACAATAATCCTCAATAAATTAATCTTTTAGAACATCTGTCAAATTAGAATTTAAATGTAGCAAAAATCTAATTAGATACTTTGAAAAAGGTAGACATAAACCATGGATGATTTCATATCATTAAAAATCAGGCAATTAAAAAAATTAATCAGAAAAATATTAAGCAAAAAACATTATATATATATATATTCCTTATTTATAAAATGCCAAACTTAATTTCCTAATACTATGCTGAGAGTTTTTATACCTATGTTTATAGATGAACATGTCTGTACTTTAAAAATATTTTTTGTATTTGTGTTCAAAGGGTCAAGAACCTAAACAATGGATTGGGAAATGGTTTCTCTTTCTCCATTATCAGAAAGTTTATGGCAGCATTCACCTCTGTAAATATCTGGGCCTAGGCTTCCCTGGTGGTGCAGTGGTTGAGAATCCGCCTGCCGATGCAGGGGACACGGGTTCGTGCCCCGGTCCGGGAGGATCCCACATGCCGCGGAGCGGCTGGGCCCGTTAGCCATGGCCGCTGAGCCTGCGCGTCCGGAGCCTGTGCTCTGCAATGGGAGAGGCCACAACAGTGAGAGGCCCGCGTACCGCAAAAACAAAAAAAAAAAAGAAAAAGAAGAAAAACATCTGGGCCTGTGTTTTGTGGGAAGATTTTTTTAATCCAGTGGTTCACATGTAACTAATCTGTGCTAGACTTATCCAACCTATTTCCTCCTTCAACCAGCTGTCATGGGCTAATTTTTTGTGTGTAGAAAGTCATGTGTTTGGCACAGCTCCCTAATGTAGTGACATGGAGTTTGTTATTCACTAACTACCATTTTTTCAGTCATTTAAAAAGCTGATTTATGCTGTGATGCTCCCTTTTCATTTTCAATATTTTTGTCTAAAATATTTTTTGTTAACTGTTGTAGAGTACCAAGTTTTGGCATTGTTACTCCTCTTTACTGCATTTTTGTTTGTTATTGTATTCAAAGGACAAGATGCCTATTTTTTCCCTCCCATTGCTGATCACTTTTAATGTTTTACATGCATACTTACCTTAACATTTTGTAAAAACCTGTACCAACATTGGGTCCTCCCCCAGAAGAAGATACGAACTTTAGAGCCTTGGCTCTTGGTACCTCTCTCTGACTTACCTAGTGTTCTTCTCTTCAGTTATATTTTTTTCATTATCTCCATATCAAACACTCTTGTTGGTGTTATAGCTATAAGCAGTGGAGGTTTTTTTTTCAGTTTGTTTGTTTTGTTTCAGTTTATCTGCTTATTTACCAAGGTTTTTGCCTATCCTTCCGTCAGCTCAGACATTCCTTCTAAAATCATTGTCTTTTTTCCTTAAATCTTCTCGATTCTTAGTTGCCAGTTAGGTCTTACATTTTCAGCTTGGAGTTGTCTTCTGCTGAAATTGGTGGCATCCCAGATCTAGTCACAGAGCTGGCTTACGATGGCTGGGTTCAGGCCCTACTCGTGGGCAGTGCCTGTGTCTTCTCCCAGGAAGTAACATACAAGAAACAGCGGGTGAGCAGCAGCTTTCTATTTTTCTGTGAGCAAAAGACCCTCATTGCTTCTTTCACATTTTGAGAAGTGTCCATGTTTTTCATCTTCTCTTTTTACAATTGATTTTCTATTTCTATTTATCTTTTCTATGTGTTTGGAGTGATGCATATAGAAAATGGCCTAAAACAGAAAACCTTACGTTACTTTTATTTGTAGTTCAGTAAAACCACATTAATAAACTTTGAGCATTTTCAGATATTATAATCAATCAGTACTTATTATTTTTAAACACAGAAATTATAATGTCTTGGTAAATAAATAAATGGACAGTATAAAAGAGAATCTGTAGATGCAGAACTATCTACAAAGAGTAGTCTAGAGAAATATGTTTACCTCATTCACATGAGAAAAGATTATCTCCATAGAGAGCTTCTTAATACCTACTTTCTGTTGCCTGTATCTTTAATTATGTGAGACAAAAGAGAAATTGGCATACCCTACAGAATCTTATTTACTGAAACTTATCCACGTTTAGCAGTGATTTTAGCAAAATAATTATTTTCTGGCTTTTGAAAGTTTTGGCTGTTGGTGAATTCTTCTGGCTATTAGTAAAATCTGAAATTGTGAAGAGGTTGCTATAAAAATAAAGTTAGGCTTTTAAAATCCAATTTAAAAATTCATGTTTACAGACACAATAGTCAATTAGGCCTTCAGATTTAGAATACCAAGTTGTAAAGATTTTCTCTTTCAGGGCTATCCACCCTCCAGTATGAGAAACGTTTTCAGCTCAAAACATAAGTGACTAACATACCTTTTATAACTTTAGGGAAATGTGGGATTCATCATGTATAATAAACTGATGAACATAAAATAAAATAAATAAAATGATAACCAAATTTCTTAACAACCACATGGCCCTAAAATAAACTTACATACTATGTAAGAAACTTACATTCTGGTAATGTACCTCAAACAAAGTCTTGTTACTCTTTCTAGTATGCATTTGTTCTTTAAAATGAGATTGTCAGTCACTGTTTACAATTGTAAAGCCATTCCATATTTTTTCCTTATTTTTCCAATGAGCAAGCAGCCCTCAGCTGTATTAACCAGTGCATTTGGTGGCATTTGGAGTGGGTCAAACAAGCCTTCTAGTGCTCTGTATCTAAGAAGTACCCTATGAGCCCTATCACATGTTTGAAGTAATACAGAGACTTCTAAGACAAACAGCTCCTTGTGCTGGTGGAGCTATTTGAGGGTAGTATTGAATTGATTCTTTTGCTGGCCTGGAGGGTCCCTGCCACCTGAATGAGCAAAGCTCTGAATGTGAAGGTGCTGGGGGCGATTTCTCCTGTGCCAGGTGCCTTGCCATGGTCTTATTTTCCTGACTAATTCTTTCTAGATCTGGTCCCCATAATCAGGCCAGTTTCTCCCTTTCCATGCCTTGTCTCCTACCAGAGTGTGTGTGTGTCCTTGTGCGTGTTCTCATATTAAGTTGTAAACTGGCGTCATCCTCACTGTTCCATGTAGACCTGTTTGATATCCTGCCGAAGCCTTTACAACACCCCCTTGATTATCCCATGCCGGCCTGGAATCAGGCTGCTCTTCCACATCTGGCTTTGGTTGTACCTCGGTGGTCACTTACCATACCCTTGATTGTCGCAGCATGCAGGCACTCTCCTAAGGACTCCTTCTCCAGAGAGCTTATCCTTCAATCACTGCTGTTGAAGGACAATATTCATGGTGACTGAGGCCTTAGGCACTTTCTACCATAGATATGTTTGTTTGGAGAAAATAAAATCCATATGATTGCATCCCTGTTGTCAATTTTCTTAAACTGTTATTCTGAAAAACAATATTTATTTTGTTTGTACTTATTTTTTGTGCCCTGTCACTATTATTGTCCATTTATTCATTTAACAGTGAGTCTGAGGGAGATTCTTTCCAAAAAGTGTAGTGTGGAGACATCTGGTGGTCTTTCCTCAATATTCCATTTCACCATGTAATTGTTCATATTGGTTTATCCGATTTATAAATGCTGTACCATTCTATATCAACATTAAGATAGGAAAAACAAGACTTTGTTCAGTTGCTAGATCATTCTTCAAAAAATGCATACATAGCATCAATAATGAGGATCAGTTTCAAAACATAAAACATATGACAACAGAGCTTCCCTGGTGGCTCAGTGGTAGGGAGTCCGCCTGCCGATGCGGGGCACGCGGGTTCTTGCCCCGATCCGGGAGGATCCCACGTGCCGCAGAGCGGCTGGGCCCATGAGCCATGGCCGCTGAGCCTGCGCGTCCGGGGCCTGTGCTCCGCAGCGGGAGAGGCCACGGCAGTGAGAGGCCCGCATACCGCAAAAAAAAAAAAAAAAAAAAAAATATATATATATATATATATGACAACATATGACAAGTTGCCTTTTGTGAAACACAAAAGTTTTCTATGCCTATGAAGTAAATTTCCAAAGAAACATTTAAATAAGTGCTTATCCGACCTAGAATATATCCTTGCTAGGGGAGAGAAAATCCTTCAAATAATAAATATTAGATGTAATAGTAACAATTATAATTATTGCAATGCAATTTATTTAATAAATGTTCTATATGTATTTATTGGATGTATTACAGACATTCATTTAATATTTTGGGTGAATTAATTTATATCAAATGAATTTATGTTATAATAGACATTGGAAATTACGAATTCATCAAATAAATATTTTTATGATGCATAATGAAATAAAAGAAAATATTGAAGGTACATTTGCAAAATAATTTAAAAAAACAACTTATATGTATTTAAACACAATTTCCATACTAAGTTTGTTTTTTTTTAATTAGTTTTATTTATTTTGGCTGTGTTGGGTTTTCGTTTCTGTGCGTGGGCTTTCTCTAGTTGCGGCGAGCGGGGGCTACTCTTCTTCGCGGTGTGTGGCTTCTCATTTTCGTGACTTCTCATGTTGTGGAGCACAGGCTCTACACTTAGTTGCTCCGCGGCATGTGGGATTTTCCTAGACCAGGGCTCGAACCCGTGTCCCCTGCATTGGCAGGCAGATTCTTAACCACTGCGCCACCAGGGAAGCCCTCCATATTAAGTTTTAAGGAATGAGGACATATCTAAGTCTCCGCTAACAGTCATAAAATAACTCATTTTTCCAATTACATAAATATTTGCTACAATATGGCATTTCATAAAGTGACCTTAGAAATTATTGAGAATAATTTGTGTCTAAAACAGTCTAAAACACTGTTTCAAAAGTAATTAATAACAATGAACAAAACAGTACATGGTTATTGATAATTACAATAAAAATTTCCACTAATTTAATACTAATAAGTGGCAGATTATAAATTTCATGAAACCCTATGAGGTGAGTTCTAATTTTATAAAGGCTTAGTGGAGTTCAGCAAGAGATAAATTACATGTGCAAAGTCACATTAAGTTCCAGAATGAAAATCAAGTATTATTTTTTGCTATATTTTAACAACGCTAATTTAAGTGTGTGTGTGTGTGTATTTTTTTAATTATTTATTTATCAAAATTTGTAATTGATATTTTAAAGGAAAAAAATCTATTTTGTTTGTGTAAAGTAATAACATATATGAGCTTTTTATTTAAAAATAGAATTTGGTTAGCATCTTAAATGTAGCAGTGCTCTACTTATTTTTAAATTTCAAGTCAGATGCAGGCAAAGTTGTAGCTCAGAAGACTGAAAATGAAAACTGACAAATATTTATCCAGATCTCTGATAGAGTGAAATAACTATGAGGCAGATTGAGAAAAATCCGTACAGACTTCAGAGTACTACAGTCTTAAGTTTGCATGAAAAAAGAAAGGAAAACAAAAATAAAGCATTATGCACCCTCACCATCAAATCCTAAATCATAGATTTGTGTATGAACATTTAAGGAACCAGAAACTCATGCCCTGCTCTGACTTCTGGGGCACACTGAAAATGATGCAGAAAAGTGTATAACTCTCCCTATCTTCTTTTTCTATATTTACCTATTCAGAGGAAGAATAAGAAAACTAAAGGTCAAAAAGTTGAAAGAAACAGAGAAAAATCTGATAGCAGTGATCTGTTTTATGAGAGATTAAAATCTCTGTGGAAATCATTTTATGTAGCAGCATAACTAAGAACAACTTTGGTAGAAATACAATGAGCCTTGTAGTTTTCTCAAGCTTTGCTTGAGTATGTAAGAATGAAAAATACATATTGCTGGATACATGAGATAAAAAGCATGATTCACTTAATAAAGAAAATTGTTAAACAAAATTATGAGCTGAAAATAAAGATAGCATGGAGTCAGACAAGGAAGAATCAACAACTAAATGATTGGTCTTGAATGGTGTGCAGAAGAAATAAATAAAGATATAATAGAAGAAAATATTCCTCAGCTAAATAAAAATTTACAAATGCAGACAAAAGTGTTGATGCGTAGCTTGACACCTTTACATCGTCAAATGCAAATCGTTTCTTGTAGTCATGTCTGAAGTGAAATTGTTTTGTGTGTTAATCTCCAACATTCCTCATTATTTATGATAAGAGCAACTCTATCATTAACTATGAACAGATGAAGTTTATTTTTCATTAGTATAACTGGCATCTTATCCAAAGGAAAGGCAATCAATCTGAAATTTGAACAGTTATAAAGCAAAAGTTAATAAATATGTCTGGGTATTTTTTAACATGGGTGTCTGTTTATTGGCATTCATTTGACTGTCATAATTCTGATGTTCAGAGCGTACAAGCTAAGAATTAATATTTAGAAAATTGTTAAATAAACAAAGTCTGTTTCTTCTGAGATCTGATTCATTTCACTTGAATTGCTTTTTAATAATACAGATAGAGAGAAAAATATTTCTGCGTAAACACTTGAAGTTATTTTAGATTTATTAAATGTGACTACTACTGAAAATTGCCTTACTTTATTTTTAAACACAAAATATGATGACGATTTACTGCTAAAAATAGTGGTATTATTTTGATTTCATATATTATATAATTTAAAGTCACACTATTAAAAGGAGTTTGGAAGGAGTGGGATTGATATATATGATGATATATGAGGATATAGTATCAGAATAAAAAGAGTCCAATAAGAATAATATAACAAATGTCTGTAAAATTAAATTTCAAATAGAATTATTGAGTAAGTCTAGATAGAAACCGTTTTTCAAAAAACTAGAATTATTGGTTTTGAGTGCACATAGAAAGCTACACATTTCTTGACTCTGTAAAAGAAATTACATCTCTTCATTCAATAATATTTATTACATCACTGTTTATTTATTGAGTTTTACCATGTGTCAATCACTGTTCTAGGCACTAGGAATATAGCAGTAAACACAATAAATGAAAATTCTTGCTGTCCTGGAGCTGCCATTCTAGTATAAGGATTCATTCTGAAGACTGCACCAGCCCCTAAACAGTGTCTGATACATTGCCTATACTCATCAAAGACTAACTGACTAACTGATTGATTGACACCTTTGTGAATGATAAAATTAATAAATAAAATAATTACTCTTTTAGTTTTTCCCAGACCACTTCATCTGTCATGGTCATATCCACTCCTGTACTCCTGTACAGTATACACCCATGAAGTTCTCCTTGGAGTCTAGCCTATGCCTGTTTTTTGCTTTTTGACATCTTTTATTAATATACCACCTGCTCCTGTAGATCCTGGGATCAGGACTGCCACCCCAGTGAGTCCAGAAGGCAGAACATCAAGCCAAAGCTTATTCTCAAAACTTAAGATCTCATAGTTTGTCAGATAAGCTCAAATGTGACTGAGGAAATATGTTCAAACTAATTCATATTTTTAATAAAATATCCTCCTTTAATTTTTGTCTTTTCAATAGTTCATAATATTTATTTATTCTATTTATAGAATAATTTGAGGTTATCTTCTTGGGCCAGTCACAGAAAATTATTCATAATGTGATGGTTCTCCTTAGTATATTATCAAATATAACAAGGAACTGAAATGTTGCTTAAATGGAAGCAAGACATTTTTCTATTTTACCAAATCAGCTTGATGTTTAAATACACTTTATGTATTTAAATCAATTAAATACATAAATCAATTTTATGTAAATTGATTCATCTTATTTTTAGGTACATGTAACATTCCTTAAAAAATATTTCATTACTGCAACTCTTCAAAAGAGAAGAAGAATTTACTTTTATGGTGTATAGTAGAAGATCAATAATATCGTAAATAACAAGTTGTGTCACATATAAATGATGAGAATGAGCAAGTTGAATAATGATTTCATTAACTCATTTTAATTGTGACGTGGGGAGATGAAGATGCAGACAACTTGGTGTATGTGTTGAAATATGTTGTGTTAAAATATAGTGAGCTGTGAATTCTATTTCTGAGTATTACTTTTGGATTCCTAGTGAGATGGTGAATTATGCGAGGAAAGTGTGACACCAAACCAATGCTATTAATCTGTAAACCAGTAAATGACTAGGCTCAGAGTGTGGCAATTTAAAATATTTTATAAAGAGTTACCATAAATGTGAATGCTTTGGTAAAATGAAATGTTATGTCTTCAGAAGTCTGAGTTATATTTAACTGATAATCATTTGAATAGTGCATTAGAAGTATTGTGAGTTTCCATTTTGCTGTTTTCAGCTGTTTAACACTAACTTTATTTAACAAAGTTAGTCTCTAGATTGTTGTTGATATAAATATTATTTTCCTGGGCTTACCATTTGTTTATATGTTTGTGTTATGACTATAGAACATGTGAAAACTAAATCAAGACTATAAACTTGGATAAAGCTGTGTATTGCATCTTATCAAACATATGGATTTTCATTTTTAAAGTTCGTTTCAAGGACTATTAACTTTTAATTCTAGAGTCAGGTATTGGTCTTATATAGTTGTAGGTGAAGTATTCTATTAACAAATTAGCAAATAAAAATAAATAATAAATCATTTTGTCTGCAGATCATATTTTGGTAGGACTAGGAGAGATATTCTGAATACAAGACTATATGTTTGATAAGTGTATCATGCAGATGAGGAAAAGGCTGGAAATTAGAGACCTGGCCTTGAAAAATAGCACTTAGGTTAACATATTTTATGGTACAGGCTCTAGGGTCAAAATATTAGGGTTCAAATTCTGAATCAGACATCCAGTAGGTATTTAACCATGAGCAAGTTATTTAATCTTTCTGTGCTTCTGTTCCCTTATCTAAACACGTGAATACTATCAGTACCTACCTCATAATTCTGTTGTGAGGATTACTGAGGACTTGTCAAAGGCCTGTGTATGGTAAATGCAGTAAATTTAAACATTATTATCATCAACATTATTATTAAAACTATACTATATGCAAGATCCATTTCTAAATGCCTGATGAAATAGAAAGATGAATAAATCATGATCCCTTCTCAAAGGAGCAACTCCATGATTAAAATTATGATAATATGATCAGATCAATATCAGCATCAGCGTTTATCTCTTCTTCAGACAAAAATGTCATGAAAGAATGAAAATGGAATTTAAATCAATCAATCCGTAAGAATGCAGTGAAACTAGAAAGGCCTCTAAGAGTACATTTCACAATTTTAAGAATTGCTGAAATAGTTTAAATGCCAACATTATTAGGTTTATTTTTTTAAAAAGCAAGGAGAAAGACAAACTAAAACCCAATAGATGCACATGAGCAGACAGCTGAGGAGGTAAGACAGTTCCAGAAATCACTGACTTAGAGGTAGCACAGCTATGGAGTATGTAGGATTCCTGAAGTAACCAGAAGCATAATTTATGAGGGAACTCTCTTTTAGGAACTGGGTATGTGTTCATACTCCATCCATCTTGCTGAATGGCAAAAAAGTGCAGTATCGACTTCCAAGATGTGGCAGTATAAGTAAACATGACCCGGGGCTGGAGAGTAGTGTTTCATCCAGAAACAACCTACGCTTATAAATACAACCTACCCAGCTATCCTCCCTCACAGTCAAAAGAAGCTGACTACAGTACTAAGGAGCCAATGTACATTTCTCAAATATGAGTGAACAAAACTCAATCAATCGTTTATCCAGTCACTACAATAAACAGAGAAAAGCTAAAACCAGAGGAAACTCATAAAATGTAGTCATAATCACTATAGCCAATTTAAATGGCTAAGATATTATACCTATAAAATAAGAATAACTTCCTATGAATAATTAATATCAATAATATTGGGAATACAAAGTGATCATAATGTGATCATCTAACTAAAAATTAATAGTGTAGAAGAGCAGAGCAAATATAATTGAAAAGGAAACCTGTTATATTAACTAAAGTAAATCTAGAACACAGAGCAAGTTGTTAGAAGTAAGAAGCAGAAATATGGTATATAATTCCCATAGCACTTCAGAAAAAAATGGAACAAAGACATGACATCCATGATTTAGTAAATTGAAGGGAACAACAAAAACAAGATACCAAGACAGAGGTAACCCTTCAGCTTTGTTCTTATTTTTCAAATTTTTCAAGAAGAGTAAAAATCTTTAAAATTTTTTTCTTGAATATTCTAGATGACTGAAAACTTCAACTTGTGGTATTATATACACATACAAAGTGATACAGGGAATTAAATATACTTTATTTGGGTTGCTCAATCATTGATTTTCATTTATTTAAATTGTACTATGTTTAGAGAATGATAGGATGCCAAACAACTGGGATGTTTTCTTTAACATATTCATCATATAACTGAAAAATTGCTTTGCCATTATATTGTCATAGATAAAGAAAAAATATATTCTCCATCCTGATATTAAATTTAATCTTGATTGTTTTTCTAAAGTATCTTCCAAATAATGATCTAGTATTTTCAGATTTCTTTTTTAAATTACTTTATTGAAGTGTGATTGACATGTAAAAAATCTGTACATATTTAATATATATAACTCAGTGAGTTTGGGGAGAAGTACACACCCATTAAACCATCACAACCATAAAGGTCACCTCACAAAGTTTCTGCCAACTTTCATTATTCTTAGTACTTTTTTGTGGTTAGAATACTTAACATAAGATCTGCTCTCACTCAAAATCCAAGTAGTTTATGGGGGAAATTTAGGAGCTAGAGCCAACTCTAATGCAAGGCCTGATGTCCTATTTCCATTTCCCAATACAGCTCTCATTTGCCGAGTTGGAAAGGATCCAATTCATACAGGAATTTTGGATTCTGGATGGACATAAGGTCCCTTGATGACTCTTTTTATTATTGTTTTTGTATGGTGATAGTGGTAGTGATCGTTAAAATTTGTTTTCCTCCAACTAAGGCACAGTGAGAATCCAGCAACTGACTTTCAAAGGGACTAGTATTTCATATAACAGATTTAGGGAAGTGATAGTTCTTGAATTCCAAATTTGGGCCTTATATTTCCCCTACATGGGCCATTCAAAGGCTCTATGACATGAAATAGACACCTGAGATATTCAGAGTTGTTTCTAGGTGATGTGTGCTCAAGAAGGCTTGCAGTTTTCTCTCTGGCTTTGCAACGATTGTTCACTATCCCAAACAGCTAAGATGTCATTTTTAGCAATTTAGAGCAAAAGATGAATATATATTCAATCTCTGTAAGATATTAATCATGTCAATTAAATTGTGTTTACTAATATAACCTCTAGAATCAATTTGTCCTTTGATTATCCAAGTCTGTGGCTTAAATAAGAGTTCATCAATTCAACAAATAGATATTGAAAGCCTACTGTTTGTCATGTCTTAGCAGACATCCATAAGTAAAAGGAATATTGATTTCTCAGAGAAGCACAGATGCAATTATCTTCATTTTGTCAAACTCCCTATAGGTAGTTTTGGCTTGAATCACTTCTGCTGGTATTAAGTATGTAAATATTTACATTTATACTGTCCTTGCTGGGGCATTTTCACAGGCTGTGGTTTTTCAGTGGTCACCAGTTTATGCTATGCTCTATCCATTTAAGTTTGGCTTCTTCCTGTCCACATGATTGTAATAAATCAGTTATAGAAGTACAGAGACAGGGAAACCACCCTAAAAATTATTTGATTCCTTTTGTTTTAATGTATCATATAATATTAGAGCACGTCATCAAAGTTCCATGACTCTTTTCCCATAATTTCTAAAGTCTAAAGTAGTTGCACTTATAGTTTTTTAACAGACAGATTACCTCTAATACTGTATCTAAATATTTCTGAATGTTTGAACCTTATATTTGGTCTAGACCATGTGAGTTCAGGCATAATTAATGTGGTAATGGAAGGAAAGATAATTGGTGTTTTTTGTCCTCTTCCAACAAGGCCCCTTCTGAACTGTACTCTTTTAGGAAACCCTCCTTACATTTAGAAAAATTAGGATAAATTAAAATAGTGTGATATATGTAATCCCTTGCTGTTTAAATGCAGCAAGGGATTATAAAAACAATTATAGTTATGAAAAACAATTATAGTTATGATTGGAATGCTTCTTATTTGATACTGTTCTTGTATTGGATTTGTTCCCAAAACTTCTGAACTGGTAAAATGAGAGTTTGCCAAGGTTTTTGTTATGGCCACAACAAAAATTGGAAATTTAATTTGTGTAGTACTACATTAACTTCTCTTACAATTTATAAATTAAATTTGTAAATACACCAGTAAGATTATTGTTCTTTTAAATGTTATTTTCCCCAAAGCTGTGACCAAACCCATTACTTAATCTGGGCAGTATTGCCAGGACCAGACATTGGTTCTTCAGATTGTCTTTCTTTAGCCAATAGTCAAAATTTCTTTCTCAGTAGGCCAGTCTACCTTAAAACATTTTCAGCAAAAAGGAGATAAGTTTTCAAAAACAGATTTAAGAAAAACATTTCCCTTCTTTTAGAAGGAAATTGTGTCTGACTGGTTAGATTATAGAGTCAGAAAGGGCTTTCCTAAAGCAGCAAGGGTCTTGATACTTAATTCAAAGATTTTTAACTAAGTAATCATGGCCATGCACTTAAATTGATTCAGGCCAAAAGGTATGTCTTAATGGTCAGGCTTATAATTTGAATTTTTTGCCCTGTCAATATATCAAGTTAATAATCTTTTACCACATACAAAGGATAAAAATGTGAAACAGTTCACTTTTCTATCCTAAATCTCTATACTTCCTCTAATTCTGCTTAGATACTTCCTTACTATATTTTATCACTTATAGGTATAGGAACCAGCTTAACTTTCTAGCATTCTATCTGAAAAATATCTTGTCCAAGTCCACAAGTTCAGTGAGTATGCTTCCAAGTTACCATAGACAAGTGTCCTACCAATTGTTTTACCACTGCTTAACTCATTTTTTAAAAAGCTGAAATTGATAAAATAGAAACAAACACAATGAAAGGAATAGTTAAAGACAAAGTTATTTATTTGAAAAGGCTAATTAGTGAATCCCTGGCAAGCCTGATAAAAATAGATAAAATATTCAAATACATACCTGAATAATCCTGCTACTAAAGAAATTGAATCCATATATAAAACTCTTTCAACAAGTAAGACATCAAGCCCAAGTAGATTTTTTTTTTGCGGTACGTGGGCCTCTCACTGTTGTGGCCTCTCCCGCCCGTTGCGGAGCACAGGCTCCGGATGCGCAGGCTCAGTAGTTACGGCTCACGGGCGCAGCCGCTCCGCGGCATGTGGGATCTTCCCGGACCGGGGCACAAACCTGTGTCCCCTGCATCGGCAGGCGGACTCTCAACCACTGCGCCACCAGGGAAGCCCCCAAGTAGATTTGATGTTTTATTTTCCCCCATATTTTACTGAGAAAGAATATCAAATCTACTATATCCTCCAGAATGTGGGAATCTTCCAAGGCTTTTATCACTTTCCTTTTTTTAAAAAAATTCTTCCTCCTTCTCCCACTTTTTCCTCCATCTTTTCTTCCTTCCTTCTTTCCCTACTTTCTTTACTACATAGTTTTCAAGATTTCCTAATTTGGTTGAAATACTTTAGTTTAAAGACAATTGGAATAGTCCAATCATAAACTTTTGGTATGGAAGTCATTTATAATGATGTCACCAATATTTTCTTATTCAGGGCAGTATCCTATAGCTCAGCAATGATGTTTTAATAGTATTTTTTGTAGTCCATATTATATCATACAAAATAATATGATATATTTTTCTTTCCTTTTAAATCCATTCATTTATTCTTATATAATTTTGTTAGAAATTTCAGTAAATGTCCATTACATATATAAAGATATAATACTGGAAATATTTAAAAATTAAAAGAAATTAAGGCCAAGGTACTGATGGGAGACCAATGTAAAATCTGACTTTTTCTTCAATTGTTTTAAGATTTTGGAAATATGCTATGAATGGTGAAATAAAGTAAATCATAAATATACATAAGGCTATAAGTTGATCTTCTTTGTGATTTACTTTGAATTCCTTTTCAGTGGTTGATGTAAAATTTGGCAGGGAGTATGGGTTAGAAGCGAGAATAATGAAGCACAATTATAGCCCAAATCAACAATAAGTTAACCCTCATTTAGATACTACTCATGTTTAGTTACATTTATGGATAATTATATTGAATACATTATTTAGTGTTACTTTTAATAAACTATTTTTATAATGGATCTCTTGATTAAATTTAATGACTGGAGGTAATTAGCTACAATACAGATATCACAGTTAATTAAAATATTTGGCTACATGCATGGATGAGTGTATCTTTATGACCCAGAAAGAGCTTAATTGTTGTCTAAGTACTTAATTTTAATATTGAGTTTAAGTGATTAAACTATACATTTGGCTAATATCATGAGAAATTATTCATGAGAAAAAGTTAAATGGAGCATAGATGTCAAAATTTTATAAATCAAAATTGAATATGACAGGTTAACTTCTAATATTTTGCTTATCCTTCGAGCTATAGCTCTGGCAGCAGAAGAGAAGAAATAGCTCAAAATTTCTAAAAAGTCTTATATCTATAAATTTGGTAGCAATACAAAAATAGTTAATTCTTTCTATTTACCAGCATGTGAAAACGAACTGGCAGAATTAATTCTGTTTTTGTTTTTTTGTTTTTTCAAAAGAAAGGTTTAACTCCCATGGAAAATTAGCATTTTTGTTTCCCCAAGAGTTATTATGCTTTATTTTCGAATAATAATGGTGATTTTTATATATGTGGATATTAGAAAAAATTTTGTAAAATTCATAATACCCAATTTTGCGAGTCAAGCAAGAACTCATAATATAAATCAGCACTAATTGAGAAACATTGTAAGGTTGAACAGGAGATTTATTTTTTAGATTCAACAAAAATGTTTTAAGCACTTACTATATGCAGGGTCTGTTCTGAATATGGGAGATATATCATTTAACTAAGCATTCATGTAATTTATATTCTAGCTTGTGGAAATAGCCAACAAACAAACAAAAATGGAAATATATAGTATGATAGAAAGTAATGTGTGAGTTGGAGAAAAATAAAATATAGAAAGCATAGATGGAGAATAGAAGTTGTAAGTTTCAAAGGATGGGTTAGGGAAGGTGTGAAAATGACATTTAAGGAAAGATCTGAAGAATGTGAGCGAGTGAGACTTGAGGTCTTCAGAGGAGAGAACGATACAGAGGGAACAGCAAGTGCATGTGCCTTCAAGGGGAGGGGGTATTTTCTGATGACGCACCAGGAAGAGCGATATGATGAAGCGAGTACGGAAGGGGGTGTTATTAGGAGAAAAATACTGGGAGTGGGATGATAGGCTCTTTGGCTTTTCATCTGAGTAATATGGGAAGCCACTGAAGGTTTTTAGAAAAATAAATAAGTACATTTGACAGGACGTGGTTGTGTTGAATACAGACTAAAAGAGGGCACAGATAGGGACAGGAATCAAATTATTCAGCTAAGAGAAGATGGTGTCTTGACATTAGATGTATCGTTTAGATCATTAACAGTGCATGGACACTGGATATACCCTGAGGATTATCTGATTGAGAAAGTAAGCTTTGAGAAAAACAATGTCAAGAATGATTCTAAATTTGCCCTGAGGAACTGAAATGCCAATACATGAGATAGAGAGACAGCACAGTTAGGCTTCCAAAGCAAGGTCAGGATTTAAGCTTGTAACATGCAAATATGTGCTGCCTATTAAACATCCAGGAGGTACAGAGATCAAGTAGACAGTTGCCTATATGAATTAATAAATTAGGGGAAAGATTTAGGGTATAGATACAGATTTGGGAGTTGCAGGCATATATATGGCATAAAACACGAGTCTGAATAAAAATCACCAAAGGAGTGAATGAAGGTAGGGAGGAAAAAAAGTCAGAGTCCTCGAGCTCAACTTTAAGTTGTTGGAGACTGAGAAGCAGTAGCCAAAAAAACGGAGGAAAACAAGGAGTGAAGACTTTCTGAAGCCAGGCGAAGAAAATGATTGGAGAAGTAGTGACCCTACCAATAGAACTTTCTGTGATGGTGGAAATGTTCTATCTCTCTGCTCTCCAATATACAGTAGCCATTAGCAATGTGTGGCTGTTGAGTACTTGGAATGTGGCTAGTGTGACTGAGGAACTGAATTTTTCATTTCATTTAATTTTGATTAGTTAAAATTTAAATCTAACCCCATGTGGCTAGTGCCTGCTGTATTGGACAGTGTGGTTCTATAATGGGTACTTATTACTTTGTTGCTTTATTTCCAAGGTTTATTTTTCCACTTTTAAAAATTGAGGTATAACATATAATAAAGTGTACAAATTTTAAGTTTGTAGCTTGATGAATTTTGAAAAAAAAAAAAAAGAAGTAGTGACCATCTTTAACCAATACCTCTGTTGGGTCAATTAAGATACATACTGAGAAATGACCATTGGCTTTTCAGCATGGAGGCCATTGGTAGACTTGACAAAAGAAAATTTGATGGGTTTGATTTCAAGTGGGAGTGGGAGGAAACATGTAGAGACAAGTATAAGCAATGCCTTTGAGGAGTTTGCTGAATGGAGATGAGAATGGTACAAAAAGGTATTGGATACTGGCTGGGAAGAAGGAACATTTTTCTTTTTTAGTTGAGGAAAATAATAGAAAGAATTGCCAATTTGAAATATCTGGTAGAGAGTGAAAAAGGTCATGATAAAGAAGGAAAGTTGCATTTCATTTAACGTGATGTAGATGTAGAGAATAAGGAACTGGAATGGGACGTTTTTAATTATCTTTTTGTGAATAATATGGTGAGTGTAACAGAATAAACCTATAGGGTTGTTAGACATCTTCTTCTCACTTCCTTACTCCCTGGATATTTAAGATGATTTGGTGCACATGTCGTGAATTGATATACTTCAAATCTATTCATGTCTCTCTCTCTCTCTCTCTTTTTTTTCCAGTATTTTTGTTGATACAGTTAGCAAAAACCAGTTAAACACGTATTAGCGGTTAATGGAAAAGAAAAAAATGAGAAATTAATAAAGGCAAAGAAGGCAACAATTAACCCTAGTTACTCTATAAAAAGATTAGCAAGAAATTTCCTTGATATTAAGGCATTTAGCAGTCATTTTGTAGTAAAAAATATAGTTGGTATAAGCTGTCTTTTTGTCATGATGCCTCTCTCTCCACCTTCTCCACTCTGTTTGCTGTAGTTTCTCATGCATGTAGCTTTCAGTTGACTTAGGTCAATGGGCTGCCCCAGAGAGACTAAGAGGGAAAAGTGTGGTCAGCGTATTTATCCCCATCCCCTCTCAGCAGCCTGGTGCTGTGCTGTCCATGGCGAAGGTTACTACTCCTCCTGAGAGGCAAACTATATGGCATTGCTGCTCAAATTGTGCTTTGCTGACCAGTATGGCTCTGTCAGTAATTGTTACAAGCCTGCAATGAACTATGCACAAAAATGGTGAGCATTTTTGAAACATAGAAAATGTTTTAGCAATTTCACAGGGTAAATTTATATCTGTCAAATCTAATAATACCAAAACTAGACTTGTATGTAAGGTATCTTTTTGCTTCATTTTTCTAGCGATTGATTTTCATTTTCCAAATTTTAATTTCACAAATTTCTAGTAATTTATTTTCTTTTTAATTGACCTTAATTTTCAAGTATTGATCTTCAACAGACTGGAAATGTGGAAAACAAACAAGCAAAGAATTAAACCTGATTCTTTAGCACGGTTTGAGAAGCCCAGCTCTATGGGACTTTCTCCATGAAAGTCCCATCCTATTTATCCTTCAGGTTTATGAGCATTAACCACTCGTTGCTTCTAAGCTAGAAGTCAGACACCATCTCTGGTGTTCCCACACACTCATCTTTGTCAACGGTGTCTTTCAGAAAGAGAATCCAATGGGTCATCAATTTCCAGCTGGGACCTAATAATAAAATTTTCATTTTAATATGAAACTTGCTTTTAGCTGAATGAAGACTCAATTCTTGGCAGAAGTAGAGAGAATCTCACGTGGGTTTCATTTTCAAGTGAAATAAGTCAATATCTGTCCTGGTTCACAGTGCTTGTTAGATAAGAGGAAGCTTTTCATGTGTAAGAAGTTGAACACGGCAGCAAAACGTTGATTGTTTTCACTGAAACCCAAAGTGTGTCTAGGGGCAGATCAATTTTTCTCATCTGGACTCCACAACCAGCCTTTACCTCACAGAATTCTTCCTCTTCTCACAAAGTCAATTTCTGAGGATGAACATAAGTTCCCCTGAACAGGTCTGTCATCTGGTCCCGCACTTGTGTTGAAAGGGAGGGAAACTCTTTCAATTTTTGTTCTGCAGTTCATCCAGGTGGTTTTCAATAAGACTCAAGATTTTCTGATAGCTTTCTCGCTCTGAATCTCCTGTGAGAATGGAAACATTTCAGAATTTCCTTTTGCGACGCAGTCTTTCCAGAGATCTCTTTCCTTCTCAATCACTTGAAGACAAAACATGTGCCTATGGTCATGTAGATTCTTGTCCGTCTGGTTCATGTGGTGAGGCTCTTCTTCTTAGTAGGCTATGCTCGTCAGCTGTCCTTCCTCTCCACAGCAGACAGAATATATGGCCTCAGCAGACAGAATATATGGCCTCCTGTTTTCTTAGGAGTGTTCCTAAAATTCACCTTTCACTTCAAATATCCTGGTGAGAAGTCTTCCTCTGCTAAGCCACTAGATTACTCACTGTTGCAGGAGAATTAGGCATCTGTTATTCTGGTTTCCATATACTTTTGAACATCCTCAGTTGAACTAGCCTTACAGCACCAGCCATTATGTAACATCTTCCAGAACTATTTTTCATTTCCTATCCAAGTGTTTTTACCAAAAATTTCTCTCTGTGAAGAAGGCAGTGTGTAATGAAACATCAGTATTTTAGTTGTTTGTTTGCAATGAGAGGAGTGAAACATCTAAAAACCAAACACTGATTAATGGGCATCATCGGTACAGACACCAACAAAGTACCTCCGAGATAAACTTTTTGTTTCCAGATGAAGACAAAACACTAAATATATTTAAGCTTCTGCTAGTTTGGGGCAGCTTACCGCAAGAATAATATAATGTTGTGGAATTTCACCATTACTTGCAAGTCTTATGTTGAGGAGGAGAATGATTGCCCACTTAGCCCACTTGGTCTTTTGACTGGTCTAATAATTAAATTGACACAACAGATTAATAGAAGAAAAAAAGAAAAAGCAAATTTAATTTATATGTACTGAGGGCTCATAGATATAAGACCTAAGAAGTGGCCAAAGCAGGCAGGTTTTACACCTTTATACACTTATTTTAAAATTACTTTTTAGACAAAGAAATTTAAAATTTGTGAGGAATTGGCAGGACAAAGAAACTTGCCTTGGGTGCTTAATTATGGAAGAATCTAAACAGAATTTGGGCTTGGGGTAGTAAATTAGTAAAGAAGTATAGTTGGCCCTCGGTATCACAAGGAATTGGTTCCAGGACCTGCCGTGGATACCAAACTTTGCAGATGCTCAAATCCCATAGTCCACCCTCCATATCCCTGGATTCAACCAGCCACAGATCATGTAGTATTTATTGAAAAAAAAAATCTGCATATATTTGGACCCACACAATTCAAACCCACGTTGTTGAAGGGTCAATCATATCAAGGTCTGTCTGCACAGCTTTCTCAGCCCTGTATTCCCTATCTCTGATGATAAGGATGTCGCTATACCTCCTGATATAAGGAGGGTGCCTTTCACATGCGAGATTTATTTCCTGTTTCCAGGGAGATGGAGGGAATGGAGATGGTCAGACAGAGGGTCAATATCAGCTGTTTCTCAGTTAACTTTAATCCAAAATAATCAGTATTTCACTTTGACATATTTTGGAATGACCTGTCTTGAGCCCCAACACTTACAATGCTACACATCGCATATCTTGATACAATCAGTCTGGAGAGAAAAGAGTTGTTTTCCAGCTTCTCACAGTCAGCTTCCTTGGCATCACGTATGTGTCTTCAGCACTTACACTCGTGGTCCTGTTGGAGAAAGGGATCTTTTCAAGTTCTCATTCTTCATTGTGTCCTTGCATGTTACTTCACTCTAAATTTACAGGCAAATGCTATTAGGTCTTTACCAGTTGTGGACCTTTTCTTCTTCTGGGCAAAATGTTCTGCTAATAAAGATCTTGTTTCCTGAGACTTTTTAAAGAATGTGACTTTTTTGTTTAACGAAGTCTTAACTGTATTTGAGATTCCCAATAGCCACTTAAAATAATCAGCACCTTTACTCCTTCAAAAGCTCTGATCTGTAGTTAAGTCCTTCTTGGATTTGCAGAAGCCATTGTTGTCTTTGTACACTGTTTTTCACAGATATTTCATAATGGAAAAGGGTAACATGGGTCACTAGCCCCTGTAAACCCCATTGGTAAGTAGCTCTTTTTGTGCATCTGGCCTTCTCGTGTGTCTTCTGTCACACTCATGAGCTCAAGTGCCTCAGATTATCATAACTCTGCATCAGTAACCTCACTTGAACTGTCCATTGGCCAACAACTGTAACCATCCTTTTACATGTCACATCTTGTCTCAGAAATCACCTAGATGGGTGGGATGGTGGGGGGAGTGGGAGGGAGGTCCAAGAGGAAGAGGATATATGTATACGTGTGGCTGATTCACTTCGCTGTACAGTAGAAACTAACACAACATTGTAAAGCAGCTATACCCCAATTAAAACAAAATCACCATATCAGGAATTCACACGTCTGCAAAACACAACTCTTAAGAAAATACAAACAGAAGGAAATAATAAATAAATGAGGAAGCTCCAAAAAAAGTTAAAAGTTAAACATTTTACAATACAGTTTGCCTTTGACCCATACCATCTGTGTTTCTAAGTCCTACAATACCAGCAAAATGACAAAGCGGAAGCAGCTGAGTGGCAGCATATAAAAATGCCGCTTTTCAAGACCAAAAGGCAACCCTCAGAGTGGGAGAAAATACTTGCCAACGAGGCAACTGTCAAAGGATTCATCTCCAAAATTTACAAGCAGCTCATGCAGCTCAATAACAAAAAAACAAACAACCCAGTCCAAAAATGGGCAGAAGACCTAAATAGACATTTCTCCAAAGAAGACATACAGATTGCCAACAAACACATGAAAGGATGCTCAACATCATTAATCATTAGAGAAATGCAAATCAAAACTGAAGTGAGATATTATCTCACACCAGTCAGAATGGCCATCATCAAAAAATCTACAAGCAGTAAATGCTGGAGAGGGTGTGGAGAAAAGGGAACCCTCTTGCACTGTTGATGGGAATGTAAATTGGTACAGCCACTATGGAGAACAGTATGGAGGTTCCTTAAAAAACTAAAAATAGAATTACCATACGACCCAGCAGTCCCACTACTGGGCATATACCCTGAGATAACCATAATTCAAAAAGAGTCATGTACCAAAATGTTCACTGCAGGTCTATTTACAATAGCCAGGACATGGAAGCAACCTAAGTGTCCATCGACAGATGAATGGATAAAGAAGATGTGGCACATATATACAATGGAAAATTACTCAGCCATGAAAAGAAACAAAATTGAGTTATTTGTACTGATGTGGATGGACTTAGAGTCTGTCATACAGAGTGAAGTAAGTCAGGAAGAGAGAAACAAATACCGTATGCTAACACATATATATGGAATCTAAGAAAAAGAAAAAAAAAGTCATGAAGAACCTAGGGGTAAGACGGGAATAAAGACACAGACCTACTAGAGAATGGACCTGAGGATATGGGGAGGGGGAAGGGTATGCTGGGACGAAGTGAGAGAGTGGCATGGACATATATACACAACCAAATGTAAAATAGATAGCTAGTGGGAAGCAGCCGCATAGCACAGGGAGATCAGCTCGGTGCTTTGTGACCACCTAGAGGAGTAGGATAGGGAGGGTGGGAGGGAGGGAGATGCAAGAAGGAAGAGATATGGGAACATATGTATATGTATAACTGATTCACTTTGTTATAAAGCAGAAACTAACACACGATTGTAAAGCAATTATACTGCAATAAAGATGTTTTTAAAAAATGCTGTTTTTAGTTTGTAAATCCACCTCTATTATTTTCCACTTAAAGACCTTATTTGTCTCATAAAAATTAGTCAGAGGTGTGTAAGAAGAGTTTGGAAGAGTTAATGCAGGAAGAGACCAACGTTGCCAGGCTACGAACATCTCTGTACAGTGCAGTACTCACCATCTGTCAACGGGCATCTCTGTTTCTCTCCAAAAACTATGATTGGATTTAGGCAAGCAACACAGTCCTTCTGTGCCTTGTTATGTGGTGCTGAGAGACCTCTAACGAAACAGTGAATGCTCTATCACCCCATGGGCATGTGGCATGCAAAGTGAAAAAGAAAAAGAGCATTTTTTAAATCATGATTTCTTGCAGAACCCCTTAGAGAAAGTACGTGGAATCTTAAGTTTCTACAGAATCTCCACTGGCACACTGTAGTCTAGAGGACAAATCAGAACTCACTGTACTTACTTTTATGGCTAACGTGTGTATGTGAGTTTGGCAAGGGTTCTGGTTGGGGTGTGAATATAACACTTAGATGAATTATTCAGGAGTTAGAAAGGGAGGGTGCACCCAAAAAATATGAGATATACATGACACATTTATTGATATTTTCAAATGTCTATGAATTCATGTTCTTTGAATTACTTCAAATGAGTGTCTAAATAGATGTGATGAGATAATAGATCTCAACAAATATCACATCTTGTTGGGCAAAAATTCATCTAAACCCTCCTCACTATAGCACTTCATATTATTCGTTGAAAACAAAATGAAATTCATTAGAACTGCTGGGTGGGTATATGTGTGTAAATATGTATGTGTGTATGTGAACAGTAATTCGGACGATTCAGCCATGAGTTATAAATATGTGGAAAGCAAGTGCTTAAACTAAAAGGGATTTACAAGGATTTACTAGTTTTTCTAATCGGAGAATGTGCCGCAGTCTTTAGACTGTCCACCAGATGGCAAGCTTTCACTAGTAATCAGCCAACCATGCCCTGACACTAACATTAACTCCGGATGAAAATCATCCCATCAATAGAATTCTTTGGAAGAAAATACTGTAACATCAATCATATATTGAAACAAGTAAAATTATTTCTAAATACTTTTGATTTTTTTACAAGCATGGTTTTCTTTCGAATTTGACTTTAAATTGACTTTAGCCGATATTAATTAATCATAATTGAAAAGAAAATAGCTCCAAAACGTTACCTTAATCTCACCATAATTCTCCATACTTCAGATCACCAATCTACATCATTTAATTTAAATAATTCTGGCCAATTGTTTCTATGCGTCCATGAATACTTTAGTTTTGAATAAGACTTTCAAAGTGTCAAAACACTTTCCTCCACATTTTCCCCTCATAAGACTCCTTAGAGGCAGATATTGTTGTATTAATAAGAAAAAGGAACCGCAGGGAGGTTTGCATGCCTTGTTTAAGTAATATATTTACTTTCAGAATTATAATCTGCAGAATTCAATCCTAGAACAATGTGCCTTCTTAAAATATTTAAAAGTGCAGAAAATAAAATGTAGAAAATAAAGCAATAATGATTCGCACCTACCTTTATCAAATCTTAACAATGGCCCTATTTGCTTCAGATTTTTTTTTTCTAAGTGAATATTATGGAAAGAATTGAAGCCCAATTAAACCTTCCCAAACTGGTTCCTTTCCTCCCATTCTAGAGGTGATACTTTGAAAGTAATCAATATTCTATGTGGGGCATTTATTTCCTGTGCAAGTTTTATAATACAATTTCATATTCAGCATTAATCAATTGTATGGATTTTGTTATAGTATCATGCTACTCTGTCATGTATGGCTCTGCATCTTTCATTTATTTACATAACATAGTCGGTGAATTTTATTCAAGTCGATAGGTGTAACTCTATTTTCCTATTTTAGGAAGCTATAAAATTTTCTTTTACAACTATAAAACAATTATAGATATTCTTGTAAATGATTATTTGACCTAATTTCCATTTTACAGAAATGATAAAACACATTGCTGTGCTTATTTACTTGTGAACATATGTAAGAGTTTGGTGGGGTGTTTGTTTTGGGGTTTTTTTTGAGTAAATACTTAGAAATGGAATTTTTGGTTCAAAGCTTAAGTATATGATATACATTACAATATTTTTTCTTCTAAAACAAATATTCTTGTATTAAACTTGCTATCACTTGGTATTAAATTTTAAGACAAAAATTTTAAATGTTGTCAATGAAATTGTTATATTTTAAGCATGGATTCTTTGCTTCAAACCAAATGCAGTCAGAAGGCCAACACACAAACTAGATGGTGTGGGGTAAAGCGTGTCCACCCAAAAAACATATGTTGAAGTCCTATCTCCTAGTAACTCAGAATATGGCCTCATTTGGAAAGAGGGTCTTTACAAAAGTAATCGATTTAAAATAAGGTCCTTAGTGTGGGTCTTAATCAAATATGACTGGTATCATTATAAGAAGGGGAAATTTGGACATGGAGGCAGACACCCCTAGAGGAAAAAAGATAGAAAGAGACATAGAGAGAAAGCCACGTGTAGATGGACAATTGTAGTGATACTTCTATAAGCCAATGAGTGCCGAAGATTGCTGGCCAGCCACCAAAAACCTGAAAGAGGCAAGGAAGGATTCCCCTACAGGTTTCAGAGGGAGCACGGCCCTACCAAAACCTTGATTTTGGACTTCTAGGCTCCAGAACTGTGAGACAGTAAATCTCTGGTGTTCTAGGCCAGTAAGTCTGTGGTACTTTGTTACTTCAGCCCTAGGAAGCTAATAGAGTTCCCAAAGTTTCCAGCTTCTTGTATACACATACCTTCTCCCAATTATAATGTTGAACTAATCTAGGTACTGCTGTGAAGGGGTTTGGCAGATGTAGTTAATGTCCTAAATCAATTGAGCTTAAAATAAGGAGATTTTTTAGCTTATGACATGAACCCATCCTGTAGAGTAGAGGATGGGAGTGATGCATCTACAAGCCATGGAATGGCAAAGATTGCAGACAAAGCACCAGAAGCTGGGACACAAGAGGGAACAGCTTCTCTCTAGTAGCCCTGCAAAAGAGTCATCTCTGCCCACATCTTGATTTCGGACTTACAGCCTCCAGCATGGTGAGAGAATAAATTTGTGTTCTCCTAAAGCACCAAATTTGTGCTACTTTGTCACAGCATCCTTAGGAAACCAATATGCCACATACAAGTGAATCTGTTTTGCCAAAGCCAGTCCGGGCTCAGCAGCCTGGTCACTCTTTCTCTGACCTCACTTCTGACCTCTGTTCCCTGAGCTTTTCAGAAGATACATTTGAGAAAGATAGTACTAAATTATGTATCCTGAGAGACTTGAAAAAAATGCAAATTACCTTTGATGAAATATCTTTAAAAAGATTCTTTGTAAAGTTTAACTCTTAGTAACAACATGAAAGTGTAGCACAGAAGCAGTCTATAAATTTATGGGACAGCTTTGTGGTCTTATTTAAACTAGACTAGACAAAATACTATGCAAGAAATGTATGTATATTTACAGAAAATATGTCTACATTTGCAAATGGTACTATGGTCTCTAATGGTGAGAAAGGGTAAAAATCAGATTATTCTTTCTCAATCAGTTTAAACCTATCTATCTCTGGCAAATTACTTTCCTGGAACCATTAGTCACAGCCTCCTACAGTTCCCTACCCCAAAATGAACCAGTTGTTTGTTTCCAGATTGTCTTCTGTCCTGTTCTCAATGGTATTCATCATTAAAATTGGTATATAGGCGATAGATTTCAGTATGAAGAGTGTGAACTCAGGAATCATATTCTGTGTGATCTTGGACAAATTACAACTATATTTATATACTATATATATACTACTACATAATTTTCCCCATCTGAAAAATGAAGATGATGTGTTTACCTCCTAAACTAAATAGCTTCACATATGTTTACACCCAAAGAAAATACATGGCACATATTGTTTGGTGAATATTAGCTATTTTTATGCTGTGCCATGTCATTGTTAAATTTATATGTTCAGTACTTTGAAATGTATATGTAGGTAATACTATATATATTTAATGATAGTATTAATAATATATGTATATGTTACTTTATGGATCACTGTAAGGAACTAAAATATAGCATGACTCACTAATTCTATAAAATTCATTTAATATTTTTAAATCCTGTAAAATCTTTTCTTACTGTCAGTTTATTACTGAAATGAAAATTGGATGACACATACCATTAGGTATTAAAGATTATATCATGATCCTTTTAGAAAACATACATTGGCAAATTGGTAACAAGCTTAGGAAGATGAGACTTATAAACTACACCAAGTATATATTTCCAAATGAGACAAACAGTTCTTGAAAAAGAAAACAGAACTGAGATGGGAAATCACCTAAAAGCTCAGTGTTTGAATTTTCTTATCCATAAAAAATGTAGAGCAAGAGATTTTTATGCTCCTTTCCAGTTCTGAAACACTATTTCTTTATTTCAGTGCCTAACTGAAGTTAAAATAATTATATTCACAACATTTCCAAGTCTTTTTCATAGCAGAAGTATGTTTTACTTAAAATATATGCACTTTTTAATATTTGCCCTGTCTTACCTAGGCAAAAATATCCGACTATTTGAGCATTTGTGCTAGATTGTTGTATAATAAACATGAAAAGAAAAAACCTTATATAAGAGTACATATTTTAGCCCTGAATCTAAATTTTGACATTTTTCATATGTATAGGAACAATAATTTTAACCAAGCTTCTTACAGGAAGATGATATTTGCTCAGTTCCTAATATCTTTATCTGTCAAGAATTAAATAAGTCTCTTAAACCAGGAAGTGGAGAGTCCACATCACAATACAGCTTGTGAGAAATTTCAGTGACAGCAAGAGGAAAGGACTTTTTGGGGCAGAGAGAGATCTTCAGAGGCTACAAATGGGTCTATGTCCTTCTCAGGGAACCCACTGCCAAGCCCACCTGCCCCACAGCCTCAGGGTTGGTAAGGGACAGTGCAGTGGGATAGGGCAGGGAAGCTCTGTGGAAATGAAGGGTAGCTTGAGAAAGAAACTGAGAACACCTGTCAGGCTTCTGCCTCCCTGCCATCTTCAGTCTCAGGCAAGCGCAGCTTAAATGGAGGAGGATTTCTAGGTGAGTGCTGGATCACGAAATAGTGTGAAAAAGAATTTTCTACGTGCCTACATGCCCCTCCTAGAGGGAAAGGGTGGGGAAGATTTTCGCTTGTTGAGAGGACTGTAGATTGGGAGAGCCCAGTGTCTGGAGAAAGCAGCAGAGTATGGGAAACTAGAGATATAATAAGGTTTAATGCCTCCATAGGAAAGTATGGTAGCACCCCCTACCCCAAAAAACAGACACCCGGGAACCAGATTGTATCAGCCTCACTTCCAGAGAATTCAGAGAGGGCCAAAGGATTTGTTATGTGTTTAGTCTACATACTAAATACTATACTGTAGCTAATGTCATAATATAACTGGGGAAAATAAAATTGTGTAAGTCTAAGATGTGGCTAAATTACTGTAGAGTTGTTAGAACAGAATTAGTTTTTGCTTCTGGATAAGATAGAGTCAGTTCTTTCAGCTCATTGCTTCCAGAGAGAACAAATAGAATAGGTGAATAAAGTACAAACATCGTATTTTTTCCATATATCAAATTGCTGAGGGAGTACAGGACTAAGGAGATGAAGATTTCTATGGATGGGACAATGTATGAGCTGGGAATGCACAGATCCCTTTTTCCCTCCAAGAGCAACGTATCAATTCTTGGCATGGCCTGTAGGCCATGCATTTGGAGGCCATGCATTTGGAGGAGGTCAGAGACTAAAGAGTTAGGCTGAAAAACTCTGAAAATAGTAGTAGATTTTCCTCATTCCCATTTAATGCTGTACACACAAATATCTGCCCGAGAGAAACACCAGAGAAGAGTTGAGGACCCTAGTAGGAAACGTGAACCTAGAAGAATCTCCGTAGCCATTGTTCCCTGGACGTGCACTGAGAGCAATGGTACTTCAGAGGCCAGGTCCCGTCCCTGGATGAGTTTGGCATCAGCAGCGCTGTTGCTTGTTGTAGAGCTGGAAGGTCCTTCAACAAGCTATGCAGAACAAAGAGCATGAGAATTTGAGGAATGAACCTCTGAAAATCAGAGTGGAATTTCCTCCAACCTATCAGTGTGGAGGTCTGAATAATTCGTCAGATTCTGAATTGAAAGCTCTGGAGAGCCGGAAGTGCGTCAGGAATAGGGACAGACTAGAAGTATGCTGGGGAAGCAGCACAGACCCTGTGCTCACTGCCCCCGGGCTGTGGCGGAAGGTTATCACCGTCTGGACCACTGCGGTGTAAACAGTCTACGGAGCATGTGATAAAAATGCACTATGAATGCTGACAGGTAGCATCGTATGGACAAAAATCAAAAGAAAATTCTAGAATAGGAGCGAGACAAGAAGTGGTGTTCATAGTGATGCTGGTAGATGAGGATGTTAATGAGTTAAAATAAATGAGTAATATATTCCAGAGAAGAGAAAATGCAAACTAGATAAAAGGATGGGAGAAATGCAGCCAGATAATTGAAATTTTAAGAAATATAAAGTTATTATAAACAAATTTGGAAATTGCAAAACACAGTATCTGAAATTGAGAAATCAATGGATGGGCTTAACCACTGATTGTGTACTATAGAATTCAGGATTAACAAAATGGAAAAGTCCACAGAAAATATCCAAATTGAATACAGATAGAAAAAATATAGGGGCTTCCCTGGTGGCGCAGTGGTTGAGAGTCCGCCTGCCAATGCAGGGGACACGGGTTCGTGCCCCGGTCTGGGAAGATCCCACGTGCCACAGAGCGGCTGGGCCCGTGAGCCACGGCCGGTGAGCCTGCGCGTACGGAGCCTGTGCTCCGCAATGGGAGCGGCCACAACAGTGAAAGGCCCGCGTACCGCAAAAAAAAAAAAAAAAAAAAAAAAAAAAATATATATATATATATATATATATAGAGAGAGAGAGAGAGAGAGAGAGAGAGAGAGAGAGAGAGATCGTATATAATACAGATAGAAAATATGCATACACAGTAGACAAAAATGAGACATGTGAGTCACTCTCAAAAGTTATACAGTTGAAATCTCAGAAAATTAGTTGAAAAATGAATTGGTAAGAATTATTTGTAACAAATTAATGACATAAACTCACACAAATATCTGCCAAAACAAGTCAAAACAAGTAAACAAGAAAACCTATGAGAATTCCATGCAGAAATATTCTAACAGCACTTATTTAAACATAGGAACAAAAAAAAAAGGTGGGGGGGGAGAAAGGGAGGAAGGAAGGGATAAAATCTTAAAGGTAAATAGATGTTTTAAAAAATAGAACTACTGTATGATCCAGCAACCCCACTTCTGGGTATATACCCAAAGCAATTGAAATCAGAATGTGCAAGATATATCTGCACATCAATGTTTATTGCAGCATTATCACAATATTTTAGGAAACAATCTAAATATCCATTGATGGATGAATGGATATAGAAAATGTGGTAGTACACACAATGGAATATTTTCCAGCCTTAAAAAAGAAATTCTGTCATTTATGACAACATGGATGGACCTGGAAAACATTATGCTAAGAGAAGTAAGCAGACACAGAAAGACAACTACTGTATTATCTTACTTATACATAGAATCTAAAATAGTCAAGCTCATTGAAACGGAAACTAGAATGATGGTTGCCAGGGCCTGGGGTGAGGGGAAATGGGAATGTGATAGTCAAAATGTACAGTTTCAGATATATGACATAAGTTCTGGTGATCTACTATACAGCACAGTGCCTATAGCTAACAGTACCACATTGTACACTTAAAATTTGTTAAGATGGTAGACCTTATGTTAAGTGTTCTTAGTACTACTACTACTAAAAATAATGATAATAATAATAAAAGGGGCTGAAGGAAGCTTTGGGTGTTGATGGATATGTTTATGGCTTTGATGTTGGTCTTGGTGTCGTGGGTGTATACTTATCCCCAAATCATCAAGTTGCATGTATTAAGTATAAACACCTTTTTATATGATAATCATACCTCGATAAAGTGGTTTACAAATAACTAATACCTGTACATTCTATGACTCAACAATATCAGACTGCTTACATCACAAAAGAAATGATAGAAACCAGAACGCAATAATATGGTAACTGTATGGTGCTGAAAGGAAACTTCCTACCTAGAATTCTATATATAATGGCTTCTTTAAAAATTAGGAAAAATATGGATATATTCTAACAGACAAAACTGAGACAATTCATCTTCAACAGTATAAGTTAAGAAATGTACAAATGGGAATCCTGAAGGCAAATAAAAAGAACCCCAATGGAAGCAGAAAAATCAGGGAGGAGTAAATAGTACTATAAAGGTAATGTGGTAAAATTAAAAAAAATATATATATATGTATATTCACATACACACACATATATCGTTTATTAATTGTGAAGTTTAAAATATGTTATAATGCAATACAAAATTTAAATGTATATTTAAATTAAATTTATAAATACAAAAATTATATTTAAAGTTAAATGCATAAAATAGGAATAAGGTAAAACAAGTTAAATAGGAATAAGGTAAAACAAGTTACCATGCCTAGGGTTTCTATCATTATCAGGATAATGGTAAAGTAAGAAGTCAAGCATAGGTGCTGTAATTTCTAGTGTGATCACAAAATAATAGAGAATGTATGTATATAGAACAAGTAAATAGAAGGCATTAGAATAATTTTTAAACATTTGATTAATCAAAATTAAGCAAGAAAGAAGCAATAAAGCAATATAAAAGAATCATGGAATAAAAAATAAACAGTAAAATAGCTAATAAAAATTCAAATAGATCAGTAATCACATTAGATTTAAATGGACTAAATGAAGGGAATAAGATTTTGAGAGTAGATAAAAATATACCCTACTAAATTCTACTGAAAAGAGATGCTTTTTAAATATAAGCACAAAAAGTGGTTGAAAGTAACAGAATGAAATAACATACATCATGCAACATTAACCAAAAACAAGCTGATGTAGCTATATTAACAGCAGAAAATGCAGACTTTACAGCAAGAAATGTAATTTGAGATTAAGAATGTGTATGTCATAGTGATTAAGGAATAATTTACTAGAAAGTTTTCAGAAGACTAAAATTATGCCTTCAAAGTATATAAAGCAAAAAATTTAAAAAGACAAAAGGAGAAAAAATACATCTTAATATCTATTGGAAAAAGAAAACAGAAAAAATCATTGACCTAAAAACTCATTTCAAAAATTTGACCTGATATTAATAATTGCAAAATACATAATCTTTAAAAGATATATGGAAGATATACCCTTACCTAATATATTGATATGTTGATGCATATAAGAAGCATCAGTATACTTGGAATTACTGATTCCAAGGGCTGGACTTACTCAGAGTATATATCTAACCACTGAGTAATTAAGCTGGATATCATAATAAAAATATAAATAGAAAATACCCAGCTGTCTGAACATTCAGCAATATAGTTTTAAATAATTGATTAATCAAAGAAAAAATAAGAAATTGTAAAATATTTTCAACTGAATGAAAATATAGTATATCAAAACTGATGAAATGAAGATAAAAGTGTTTAAAAGCTACTTTACAGTGTCCAATGCATACGTGAAAAGTGTTCTCAATTGTCATGAAGAATAGACTCTAATTTTTGTGTTTTTCATTAGAAGATGCTCTCCTCATTTAGTAAGCACAATGTTTTTCTATGGAAATAAAGCACATATTCAAAGATTTGACCACTTCCTGCAACTGGGTCCTTTGCCATGTGACCTTAAATTTCTTCCCATTAGAGGCAGAGGATCCCCACCCCTTGAGTATAAGCTGGCTCATGTGACTTGCTTTAACCAGTGGGATTTTAACTGTTGTGATAAAAGCAGAAGCCCAAAGTGTGCCTGTATGATTGAGCTTGCTGTCATGAGCCTTAGCCATTGCCAGGAGAAGAACTTTCCCCCCTGACCACTGCTTCTTCACTCTGAGCTCCTACTAAGCAGACACCAGCAGACCTGAGCCCAAACTACAGCAAGAACCAAGCTCTGGCCGAGCAGCTTGAAGCAGAGGAGCTGACTTGAGCCCCAGCTGACCTATGACTTGTTCAGACACATGAACAAGAAAAAATAAATGTTCCTGTTCCTTTCAGCTTAGATTTTTGGGATAATTTGTTATAAAGGAAATTTGACAGGTACACTCGCTAAAAAATATCTTGGAACAATAAACAACTGTGAATAATATTAGTTGATTACAAATACATGGAAGGATCACCAGGCAATGACCTATTTTTTGGTTCATCAATGTATATACCAATTTAAATTTCTCTCAATTCTAGAGCAAGTATGAATATTTAGATTGATATTACATGAATAATGTATGTGTATGCATTTATTCAATCTTATTTTAAAATATTAAATATCTAAATTCATCTGTTTCTTTTCAGAACTAAGCGGTTCTTTTAGTGAGAGGTTAATAAAACATTGAACTCCCACATTTAAAATAATCTTAAAAAATAAAATTCATGTGCTAAAATTTTCCACGTCAAAGAACTTACACTTAAATTGAAATAACTAGTGGAATGTTTATTAAGCCTCACAATCCATTTTAGTTCCAATGGTAGCAGTTTTATCATGGGAATGTGCGACCACTATTTTCCCTGTTATGGTCCTCAACTGAAAAGTAATTTGTTTCTTTAGATTTCTTGTAGTAAATTCGGTCATTTGTACTGCAGTGTGACCTAAGCCAGGCTTTCAGTTTGTTTTACTAATAAGACATATTTCTGGCACATTCTCAGATTTTGTCTGACAAACGAGCTTAGTGAGAACAGGAGCAGAACAAAGTCAATACTATTTTTCTCGCTTATTGGCTTCCAAACATCTCAGGATACAAACACGAAGTCAACTGTAAACTGTTCAGCATATCTCTAATTGCTTTTGTGATGCTATTCAAGTGATGTCAGCAGGAGCTACACCAACTGGCTTTCTTTGGCCACTCAGATTGCAATTGTCTAAGGCTGGAAAACAAAGAATCAATAACTGTGAGAATTTTTTTTTTTTAAGTGGAGCGCAAGAGAGAGAGAGAGTACCTCCCTTCAAAACGTTCCTCCCCCCCCCCCCCCATTGTTACTATTTTCCATTAGAAATCAGCCTCTTGGACCAGCAGAAGGTCAAGACCTGCCCAACATGATAAAAATTCTGAGCTTTTCATTCAGCCTTCTAAAGTAAAAGGAAAAGGGTTGCCTCATTTCTAGTTAAGACTTAAACATGAAAACTCAGAAGGGTGTACATAATCTATGAAATCATGTCGTTTACAGAGAACAGGTTGGAAATATGTGGTCTGAATAATTTTGATATTGATTCTTTAGAATTATCTGAATTAGCAGTTGAGTACAGGTATCCAAAGTGATTTTGTATAAATTTAAAAAAGCAGTTTTAACAATAAAAAAATCTAAATTTAGTCTAACACCATATTGTGAAAGATGCTTTTAAATTTCATTGAAAAGTAAATATTGCTATTTAGAGCATTTAAAAAAATAGTTCCATTAAACTGTTGGTTGTGTTGCATGGAATGAAATATTTGAATCAGTTTCATATCTGAGGCATATTTGACCTTTAAACTATTTGCCTTTTTACTTGAAAGAAAATCATAAGACATATTAATCTAAAATTACTTTTATGTAATTAAAAGTCATCTTAAAACTAACAAATATATTTAATTAAAAGTGGCACTTAGAAGAAACCTAAATTACTCTGTATTAGTCTTATATGGCTTTCCACCAAAATGTTTATCTACATTAGCTTGAAATTTTATTTATTTAATACTCAAATTCTTTACCAATTCATCATATATACATTTTGTTAAACTTTGACGGTATTGTTTTACATGGTTAAAATCATTTAAGTAAAGAATCATTTTATTGTTTTAAAATAATTTTCAGATTTAGAATGTCCTTAATTCTTTTAAATATATGAACCTACATTTTAAGGTATTATATTGTCTTCTCACATTACATGTTCTATACCTACAGATTCCTTTCCTTTTTTTTTTTTTTTTTTTTAACTCTTGACCATATTAGTATCACAGCCCATTATCTGAATACCATCTAAAGATGTTTAGGATGTTTAGGGGATGTTAACTATTTGTGCCTATATATCTTGAGAGCATAGGTAACAAGTGTGACTGCTGAGTCACAACTCTTTTCTTTCTTAAACAACCCTTGGCATCATGGATCATTTTGATTTGTTTTTTTTTTTTAATTTAATTTAATTTATTTATTTATTTATTTATGGCTGTGTTGGGTCTTCGTTTCTGTGCGAGGGCTTCCTCTAGTTGCTGTGAGCGGGGGCCACTCTTCATTGCAGTGCGCGGGTCTCTCACTGTCGCAGCCTCTCTTGTTGCGGAGCACAAGCTCGAGATGCACAGGCTCAGTAGTTGTGGCTCACGGGCCTAGTTGCTCCGCGGCATGTGGGATCTTCCCAGACCAGGGCTCGAACCCGTGTCCCCTGCATTGGCAGGCAGATTCTCAACCACTGCGCCACCAGGGAAGACCCCATTTTGATTTGTTTTTAAAGCTTGTGTAAGTGTTTGTTTTAGGAATTTTATTGATCTTACCAATGATTATGAACATTCACAGCATAGCTTCAGTACTCTATTTTAAGCACAAATTTGTTTATTTTTTTAAATATAGATAAAAATAGATCATTAAGAGTATCAAACAAACAATTTGCCATTCAAATTGCCTCTTTTTGTATACTTAACAAAGAATTTACTTCATCTAAATATTCAATTTGACTCATTTCCCTTGTTCAATCAAGAGGCCCAGTTTTCCAATATCACTTGCTTATACACAGTTAGGAAATAAGATTCCTATTTAAATAAAATTATGTATCTCAAAATCCAGGTAACCAATACAAATGATAAAATTAGTCATTTCAAATTATTATGAGTCAGTCCTCTTTAACATACCCATTATGAGCTTTAAGAGCAGCTCAAGGGTGCTGAAATTTCTTTTGTTTGTTTATGATCAGTTAGTGGTTGTCATTCTTTGGGGGCATGACCTTGTGCAAGTTCAAGATGGTTAGAATATAAAGGAGAGATATTTTTCCCTTCTTACCACTGCTGGCCAAGGAGATGATACCTGCATGCACAAGAGCTTCCTTTTCAAAGGAGACTTAAATCGGACTGGAGGTGCCTGCACAAGTGATGGCTTTCCAGCTGTTTTTCTTAATTTTTCCCTTTCTTTTTTTGTCTTCTCTTTTCTATTGAAAATGGAGATTGAATTGGAAAGTTCAACCTCACTTGAGCAAATATCTGGATCTGTGACCTAGAATAGCTTCCCCTACGCAGTCAGGCAATATCTTCCTTTTCTGTCTTGTTTCTGTCTTCTGATATTGGTGTGTCTGTGTGCCTCTTGTCCCTTTTTAGTTACAAAATTGAACACAGTTTTTGATATATCATTGAAGATAAAAATCATCACCTTTTGACTTGTCTTAATTTTATGCTCCTTGAACTTATATGACAGTAAAAAGAGCCCACTTTTTGGTATGGTACAGCCCATTCCACTGTAGTTCTGCACATTAGAGTAGAAAGCCACTTACAGTTTTCCATTTGAACTCTAAACCAATGGCAAAAAAATGGAAGGGTCATATAGAGTTTAAAATGCCATCTTGGTTGCTGTTAAAAATGGATCAGACAGCTGCACTTGTACCCAAGGTCAAAATAGACTTCTCACCCCCTGCAGTCAGTGAAAGACCCACCTAGCATTAAAGTGTTTCTTAGCTTTTTCTTTTGTGTTTAAATTTTCTCTGGGGAGTTGATTGAGAAGAGTGTTTTGTCAAGGAGAGTTTTGATGTATTAAAGGGACAGTTACCTAAATATTATCTTTTATTACTGTTATCTCCATAATAGCACAAGTCATTAATAACCATTTTCTTTGCTTCTAAACAGTATTAGCACATAATTAGTACAAAAGTAATTCATAATTATTTTTACAGAAATTATTATAGGTAATTGATTTCATGGAAATTACTGGGTCAGCCTATCTTATCCCCACACTTCCCTAGGCCCTTGGAACTATTCTAAATAACAAACAAGAATACGTACTAAATATAAAGACTTAGACACTGAATTAACATAGCATATAATGCATCATATATATCCAAAACTATGTGAGAAATTGTAAACAGGAACTAAAATTTCCCAGATAATCTAAGTTTTTAGGAAATGTTCATTTTACTATTGCATTTTACTGATATCTTTGAGTCTTAATGTAGAGTCGATGGTGACAGCAATATTTTTTAATTGATGTATAAAGCAAAAACCTTTTCTAGACAAAATTACCCTTGGAAGTCTATTAAATCACCCAAAATGCATGTCATGAAATACATCATCTAGCAATAATTCCAAGTACTGTACAGCCAAATTTTTCTCCAAAACAGATTGTTATTTCTTTCGTTATGCCCGGAGCGATATACTTGACCCGGGTTTGAAGGACACATTGTACACATAGAGTTATATTTTGAGCAATATTTATAGACAGAGAGCAACATGTGCATTGTAAAAGACCAAAGGGAAATTAAATGCTCTGAGGTACAAAGTATTCAAATATCCATTTCTCTCTCACTTTGGATTATGGTGAATTTGGATAACCCAAAGTATTTAAATCTTCCTCTCACACACATACAGTGTTTTACTGGTAAGCAGAGGCGTGTGTGTGTGTGTGTTTGTGTATGTAATGTTCCTGCATTTTTGGTCCTCTCCAGATTTTTGCTTTTGTACCTTCATCAAGTGTACAAACTCTCAACTTCCCAGAACTCAACTATATGTATCTGCTTTCATCAGGTTTATGCTATAGATGGCAGGGAAGAGAAGGAGGTGCCCCATTCTTATTGCTAGTTCAAAGTGCAGCTCACATAGAAATTTATAAATGTGTAAGAAATTTCTTTCAGATATGTTCTAACTAAACTGCTACCTTTCCTTTACCTTTTCTGAGGGCTGGAGAGAGAATTCTTTTATTACAAATATTTTGGGACCCACAGATTGTAGAAATCTTGTTATACTTATGTTCAGTTTTCTTTTGACTTGACATTCCCTTGTCACTGGAAGTTTTGGTATATTTCCAGTGGAGAAGATAACTTGATTTATGATGACAACCATCTCTTTTCTCTGTTCAAAAATCATTGTTGTGACATCTTTGATTTCCTTCCCATCTTCTCATATCATTCATCCAAGAAACTCTCATAAATAAATTCTTCTCTGATGTTGCCTTTCTATATGGTGTGTTATTAAAGCACATTCTTGAAAACAGACATGTTTTATGAAGTGTCTTTAGTGAAAATCACTCATGGTGCATGGAAGTGTGTGTGTGCATGTGTGCACCTTTTTGTGTTGAAGAGTTTAGTTTTTCGACTAACACGATTAAATGAGTCAGAAAAAAATGACCTTCGAAATCGATGTGGCATAAGTGATTGACTTTATGTTCTTAGAAAAGAAGAGGACTAGATCCTTTGTCACAAAATAAAAGCTTTCTCATAATTTATCATTGATATTTTTGCATAGGATTTACATACAAGAAGCTTACTGCAAATACTTGCTTTTTACCTTTAATACAACTATTAATAGAATTCTAAATCCCTCCATTAATCTTTTTTCTTCCTAATTCAAGCAAATTGACACTGAAATGCAGATCTATTCCACAAATTCCTCACCCTCCTGGGTCTCTGCAACTATATCCACTTCTATCATAAAACAATTTAAATGGCTATTAAATAGAAAAATAGCTGGGGCTTTCCATACACCAAGTAATTCACAGTAAAACTAGGTGTCATTTCTGTTTTACAAATTCATCTTTCAAATTTCGTAATACATTTTGGGTACAATCTTAACATAAAAGTATTGAAAGCTCAGCCCAGTGCATTAATTAAAATTAAATTATTATTTTGGAAGAGCAGTGCATAATGGAATGATTACTTTTGATAATAAATTATGTTCCCCCAATATTATGATTAACTTTAGAATGTCCACTATTCATTAAATCCTTGTGTCAAAAACTGTACAAGTTACCTTAATTTTCTTGTTTTTATTAATTAATTAATTTTTTGGCTGCATTGGGTCTTTGTTGCTGTGCGCAGGCTTTCTCTAGTTGTCGTGAGTAGGGGCTACTCTTAGCTGTGGTGCGCGGACTTCTCATTGCGGTGGCTTCTCTTGTTGCGGAGCACGGGCTCTAGGCACCTGGGCTCAGTAGTTGTAGCACACGGGCTCTAGAGAGCAGGCTCAGTAGTTGTGGCGCACAGGTTTAGTTGCTCCATGGCATGTGGGATCTTCCCGGACCAGGGCTCAAACCCGTGTCCCCTGCATTGGCAGGCGGATTCTTAACCACTGCACCACCAGGGAAGTCCCCCTTAATTTTCTAATTTAGCCTCTTAGCAGTCCTTTAAAAATGTATTATTTACTCTATCTTAAAGAGGCGGAAACCAGGGTTTAGAGGTCTTACTACTAGTCATACCTATTACATGATTTAATCATGCAACATCTGCATGTATATTATCTCAATATATGACAAATATATATATGTGGCCTTGAGATGCTACAGATTAAACACCATTTAAATGATCACATTAATGTAGCTACTATTACTAATAATAATACCACTAACATAAATTTGTTGACAATCCTGAGTCTGATTCCTCACTATACTCCCCAAAACATGTATTACCTTGAAAGGATTTGGTATTTAGCAATAACAGTCACTGAATGATTTGTGGGACGGCTAGTCTGTAAATTGCAAGTTCTGCCATTACTAGCCTGGAGGGTCTCAAGAAGCAGTCACTCAGCAACACATCTGTGGATTCTACTTGACAATGGATTCTATGTTATTGTTAGCAGATAATTGTTCTTACATTTAAGAGGGGGAAGTCACAACCTATCGATGCTCCAATGCAGGCTCAACTTTCTTTCCAGAAAAATGTACAGAAAAAAGTCTTTATGTATTGTTTACAGGGATCCATTAACCCCTAAAATACTCTCAGTGAGCATCAAAAGATCTATGAATGCCAAGTTAAGAACTCCTTTATCAGATTGTGCATCAGAAATTTTGAAAGCTTTGTCCAGTAATTATAAGCTGAGTCTCAAAAGGTGAGAAGGCTTTGGCATATGGAACTGGACTCATCTACATATATATCTTGTCAGCCACCTTCTAATTCTCAGGAATCTCAAGTAGGATATCTATATTCAGAACATGGGTAGGCAAAGAAGTCTCTCCTTACCGGTTGTCTCTTTGGCCCTAAGATCCAATACACAACTTGATTTCTTATGAACAGACCTAGACTACCTGGAGAAACCAGAACCTATTTGGTCTTCTTAGATTAGTTGGCTGAACCTTTGTTCCAGCCTCAATTCATGGTTTATAATAAATTGTCAATATGCTCCACTTAATAAGCAAGCAAATCTCCCAGACACCACCCTACACCACATTCATGGAAGAGAAAATGAGAAGATTTTCTAAATATATGCTAATCTATACAAATTGTGCGAAGGTTCCATTCCCGTTATAGGTGACCTCATTAATGTCTTAACTATAACCGATCTATACAAAAACTTCCCCCTCCTTGAGAGTGAGCACGGAAAGCATAAAAAGAGAGTAATTTAATAATTGACAACAGTTCACCACTTTCTGTTGTTTTCTTTTAATTCAGTGAGTTTAACAGCCAAACATTGAGACTACAGGGATATTGATGTTTCCGAGGAGAAATGTAAGAAATGCTTTGTTACCTTAATGGAATCATGTACATAATTATCCTTATGGCTCTCATGTGTTTTTCTACGAATAATAAAAACAGGAAGCCTAGCCCTTTAATAAATTTATAAATGTCATATTGATCCTGGCTGAAGAAAGTCTGATTTCCATTTGGACCAAACTTAAATTTATTTAAAATTATACTTCATATAATACAACAGAAAAAGGAGTAATTCCATTCTTTCTGTTCTTCTCTAATTAAGTGAAGCAATTACTTTAACAACTTTATTGGATTATACAATGTGCAACTCAAGATAGCATAGCTTAAGTGATATGGTTCCTGTTAAATGTGCGTAACCTGCTACTCCACTATATCCCTGAGCAAATAAACATCCATGCATATTTATGTAAACCCTTGAACTAGAGAGAAATTAAAGTTCACCAAGTTATCTGTCCTCTCCTCTTTCATATTGGGAAATTAAAGACCCAGGAAATATTCTTCTCTAAAGAATATTCTTGCCATATGAAGATTTACTCCCCAGCCCTAAAGTAGTCTACATAAAAGGTTGGTAGAACTGCATAGAGATGGTCAAGCTTAAGCTGCAATGACCTGAAATTTAGACACAAAACAGGGAATTAACTCCTTGAATTCTTTCTCTAGAAGTTCACTACAAATTCCAGACTTTACCACTTACAGGGAACATAATACGTTAAAGGTGGAAGTTCATGATAAGAAAAGAGAATAATTTCCACCACAGGTTTGTTTGATAGCTCTCATTAAGCCTTTACAACTAGAAAATTATGCTTGCTATTTAGCCATGCATTTTCTTTTTGAAGGTTGAGTAAGCTCAAAAGGAACTGTGATCTTCTGTTCCACGGAAATTTGATGTACAAAAACGAACCTATTACCGCAGTAAATCTTTATATGTACACACAACTATATCTATACAACAGGAAGGAGGGATAAAGGATAAAGAGAGTGGTAGAAACTGCACTGCACTGAGTCAGTTAGCAGATCTCTTGCCAAACAGATGCAGGTATTTGATTATTTGCAAGTCACCATTTCTCAATTGTTTAATCATTTGTATGATAAACAGATTGGTAGGACTCGCAAGTATTGTGAACCCTCCTTGCAGGTTTAATGAGCAAGAAATGATACTCTTCAGTTATAGTAATGTCAGCAAGACATCAAAACTAAAATTAGATTCAAATAAGATATCTTGCTATATCTATAAGCTAAAATAAATCATTTATAATAAAGGGCATTTGCCTCTTTCAAAGAAAAAAATCTCAAATCTTGTCTTCAAGTAAAACTCTTGAAGTTTCTAAAATAAATTTGAGAAGATTAAAACTCACAAATTCATTGTGCAATCCCAATGTCACAAAACACTATGATTCACCCCAGCAGCAAGGATTATTACTTGTATCATCCATTTCACGTTGTATTCAATTGAATTGTAGTGACCAGAATTGGCATAAAGCAAATGATGTCAACCACTGACAAGAAAATATATAACAAAATTATTAGGAAAAAAGCATTTTATATTTTCTAATACTCCAAGCTTGGATTCACATACTTATGCAATATGAGTTTCCAAAACAAGCTAATTTTGAAGCCCAGTGTGAAATCCAGCAGGACTGATGACAGTTTCTTTTGACCTAAGGAGCTTCTTCTATTGTAGACCCTTTCTGTCTGTCTGTCTCTGTCTCTGTCTCTCTCTCTCTGTCTCCTAGTCTATGCTTAGGGCATAGAGGGAAAAATATCTCTACTTTCTCACCAGGTAAACTACCAGAGGAAGACCCTAGTCCTGCAATGGTCACCTGTATTTTGACAGTAGTTTCAAGTATAGTGAAGCCCAAAATGCCTGTACATCTAAGTCATATCCTGCAATCCAGATTTTTATATTAAAAAATTAAAAATTCATACCCATAAGGCAGATTGCCACCTCTGTCTCAATTCTGAACTTAAAGGAAAAGATAGACCTTGCTATTAAACCCGAAAAGCCCCAACCCTTTCTTAAACTATAATTTAACCAAACTCAGACCACTCTTGTTAAATATTCTACATGATCTTCTGTGGCCCAACATATTTAGGAAAGTATAAATTGTTAGGTATATACTATAGGCTAAACACAGTACAAATTATTTGGCTTACTTAGTTATTATTTCAAATGTGCAAGGTAGATGTCATTTCTTCAATTTTATATGTGAGGTCACTGAAGGTCAAAGAAAAGGATTATGATGTTTAGGGGCTCTAAGCCCTGAAAAGATTTTCTGTGTACTTCCACATGCAGTTAAAAAGAAATGCTAAACCATAAAATAAGTGTGAGCAACACTAATTAAATTTAATTTCCCATTACAACCACATATTTTTATAGCACTGACATTTTCTTTGTAAAGTTCCTTCTCATTCTTCTGGTTGTCCTGCTGCTTGAAGCCCACTACATGTGATAAGGCTCCCAATTAGACCATGGCACAGGAAGGTCAGAAAGGTTAAATAACTAGTAAGTGGCTAAGCCAAGAGTCTAAAGCCGATGTTCATTCTTCTGCAGTATATCATGTTTGTTCCTGAAGATTCCTGAAAATCCAATCCCACTTTGTCTTATAATTTCCTGTAATGTAAGAGATGAATTCCTTTTAAATTCCTAGGGGGCCCTGTTATTTTACATACTATTTATCAAAAAGTTTTATTATAAATATACTCCATTACATCACACTTTCTTCACCCCTTGGAACTAAAAGAGTTTCCAAATGTTTGCTTTTTTGATTTCCATCTAAAGAATGGTATACAATCATATTCATCCTACCCAATTTGAATGCATTCCAAAATATGTTCTGTTTTCTTAATGGTTGCCATCATTTTTTCTAAGTTTTTACAAACCTTTTATTCTATTTTTCAAGTAGCTTCAAAATCATAGTATCCCTTTTATCTTAAGTTCTTAACTCTCTAATATGTAAATTTGTGAGTTAACATAATTTTAGCACTAGCTACCTACATGTAGAAACTTATATCTGATTTATATTTATTACTTAGGGAGAACAGCTTAAATTTCTGTGTATACATTAGGTAATTTTTATAGTGTATAGATTCTCAGGGCACATGAAAAACAACTATTATGGAAGTGGCAGATGTGGAAACCCCAAATGCTCTGCAGTGATATGTTTTATGACAAATATGTATATACTAATACATTTATGAATCATTCAGTGGTCAAGCAGGTAGTTGACTCTTATCAGTGATATTAAGAGTAACCTAGGATATGAATGTCAGTGCACTTTTTAATCCATAAGGAAGCTTCCCTTGTTAAATTATTTAATATGTACACCTTTCATATTTATAGCATGTTTACAATATATATTCATATATATGCATTTGTAGGCATCTTTTTCTAAGAGCAATCTGAAGGTATTCCCTACCTCTCCAAGGGGCTTTGAGTATCCAGAAGAGCACTGTGATAGGTGAATGAGTGGAATCTAAAACAAAAGGCAGAATTATTGTTTATCTCTGTAGTGCACAATGTTTTACTATAAGCACTGTCTACATTATCTGTTTCAATACTGGCCCTAAACGTATACATATACACAATGAAACAAAATTTATATCCAATTATTTAGAAAATGCAATATGTGTCAATATGCTTCTGATTAAAAAAACAGTGAATTGAAGGCTCATAGGGGAGCATCAATTAATTAGGTAAATATCTTTTATAAAAAAGCTTAGTTCCAAAACCAATAGGTGACATTATTTATAGATATAGAGTAGATTTCCAAGAAGTCAAAATGTCCCAAACACATCTAGGGTAAGAAGTGGTTGGACTAATTTTTATTTCTATTAATTTTTAGATACAGAAGTGATAAAACATATTTTAGTATCTAAAAATGCTCATTCAAATTTAATGAAAACTATAGTTTTGCTTATGAATGGTGGTGTTTTTCTTGTAATTTTATTGTCTTTATGATGTTTATAGGAAGTCATGAACTGTTACCTATGTTTTCTTTCACTTGGCTTTTAGGAAATGGATTTTGTCTTCCAGAAATGTGATGATCCCACATATATTTTATTATGTTTCTCATTTTTATAAAGAGGTTTGCTACTGTTGACAGATGGTAAAATATGAAAACTTTAGAATTACATAGTTTAATGGTTGAGAAAATACATATATACATATAGAAAAGGCAAGTAAAATTTAAAGTATTGACAATTGTAGAATCTAGGTGATGGGTAGACAGATGTTCATTGTATCATTCTTTCAACTTCTATGTGTTCAATTTTTAATAATAGAATTATTTTATTTAATGGTTTATTGTTTAACTGTGAGTATGTAGGGGACTTACTGTACTTGGAAGTAGGAACCCAGTTTTTACTTCATGTTTTATCTCCCAAATTCTGTAGAATGCCTAACACACACACAGAACTCAATGGATAGGTATGAAGAAAATGAATACAAATAAAAATGCAAGTGAGAATAAAAGAATGCAATTATATTTATGAACATATGACTTCATACTAGACACAGTACTAAGTGCTTTACATGAACGATTTCACTTAATTACTACATAAATTCTCTGGGAAAGACATTGCAAATACACCAAGTTTATGTATGCAGAAACTGGGAATTAGAAAGTTAAATAACTGCCTCAAACCAACCAAGTGTTAAGTGAATAAATGAATCAATAAAGATTCTGGGATAGGAGTTGTGAATAATTCACTATCCCATGTTTCATTCTATATTAAAGAGAATAAATAAAAGAATCCAAGGTAGACAGAAGCTGATAATGAGATGGATGAAATGATTGAAGCTGGAGCAGAGTACAAGGGAAAATTAAATCAAGTCATTCTACCAAAGTCACCATTACTTACTATTCCAACATAAATGCAAGTGTAAAATCTTGGCATTCTGGTGCTTTAAACCATGTTTTACTGATGATGGAGCTGCAGAGTAAGGGGAGTTTTAATTCCTGATTCCCGTGGAGTCTGGGTGGCTCTTAAATTTCGTACTCTTTCAAGTCCCTACACTGACTGTATCTCTATTTTCACTTTTATCCTGCTTAACATGATTGCTTCTGAAAATATTTCTTTTTCTTTTGACAGTTATTTTCTTTTGATTAATGTATAGGTGCTAAATTCTACCATGATCTATTAATGGGTTTTTAATATGCAGATGAGTAAGCATGAGTACTTAGTGTTAATTGGCTAATCACTCAAATAATTTTTACTCATTTCCCATAGTCTGAATATATATGAAGGTCATTTTTGTGTTTGAAGAGTGCCTTTAAGTAAAGCCTAGAGCCAAGTAAATACAGAGGAGATGTATACTAATAATGATCTTTGTAGTATTATGTAGCTCATTTGTTTTCTCTTTAACAGAGCTGATTTTTGTGAGCTTATTATAAGGCAGTGGATAAATACTACACAGACAGACATATCGTCATTATACAAGAGCATACAACAATTAGTGTTTGAAAGCGCAATTAGACACTCAGTTGCATTATCAGTATATACCTTGTGAATTAACTTGGTATTGAACCACAGATACATATATAACTGTCACTATTCTTAATCATTGTATGTTTTAAAGTTTGGGCTTTTACATTCAAATCGCCATTTATAAAAATAATCTGCAACCGAGAAACTTATTCAAAATCTTGTCTATATTATGTTACTGATTCCATAAACCTCATCATTTGTCCTTGACGTGACATTTATTCAGTTCCCACTGGGTGCCAGGCACCACATTGTGAATGGACAGGAAGAGGAGATTCTAATGTGAGATGCTGCTGAACACAGTTCAGGCAGCTCTATTTTATTTTAAAGACAGGAGGCACCTGCCACTGCCATAGGTGACAACAAGGGCCCAAGAGTGGTGGCAGACATTAAGCTTCACCCTATAGGCGGCACATGGGTGCTGGAGCACCGATCTAATACAAACTTCCCAGAGCTCGTAAGCTAGCCCACATTCCCTGTACTTGCAACACTGCAGTCATAACACAGTCTGTGTCATCTCCTCTCTATATCCTAGCGTAAACTGTTAGAATCATAAAAGAAAACACCTCTACAGAGCTCAGTTACCTGTTTTTAAAAAGAGGGGGTTGGCTTAGGTAATATTCCCTATTCACGTCAGTGCTAATTTTATGCAGCTAGGTATTTTCAGAATCAGCTGCACTCTGACTGCACCGCCGTGATTACTGTTACCCACAGTCAAGTAGTTATTTGAAAGCAAAGGAGGTCAACACGATGGAATATCTTGTTGAGGCCACACCAATGAGCAGAAGTGGGGAAGAACAAACCTGGGTGATGCTTTAATCGTTTCTCCTACTAAAGAAGACAAGGAAGAAATTAAGGAACATCACTTTATCTTTTCAGTGATGTATCTACCATGGGAGCAACTGAGTGACTCTTTGTGAAGAAATTTTTTAAATATTTCATAAATATACTTATATTTATAGACATGGAAGTGAAAAGTGAACTATTTCAGCTTCTTGCAGTGCCAGGAAGTAGGCGATCAGAGAAAGGGTGTAAGAGCAGGAGTCTGTATTTAGGACCTTGCGGGAGATTTACTTACTGACTTAGAAGGGCTGTGCTATGGGTCTGGCTGGTGCTGCAGCATCAGTTGGTGCAGCTTGGAAAAGATGCACCAGCCTCATCCTGGCTCATTCACTCTGTTGTGAAGCTTCCAAGTCACCAAGTATCCTATCATAGCGGCTGGACAAAGTAATGAAAACATCCAGGGCAAGATAACATCACGCTGCACAGTGTGCTATTTCCGGGATTGTAGTCAGCATTCAGTGTCACGTTAGAAGGCCTAGGGTGGAGAGTCAGTCAATCCAAGGAAGGATGTCAGGGACCAAACCCACCTGCCAGGCCTGGACCTGCTACATCGCGATCAGATGACTCAGCATAGAGAGGCTATATGCCAGCAGTCACTGGTAAGTCTCAGGCCCTGTTCATTTCATATACACAGGGAATACTTATTAATCCAAAAAAAAAAAAAAAAACTAATTAAGCTCTTATTAAACGCCTAATCTGACTGGAATCAAAGGAGGCTAGGTGACCTATGATAGCCTCTAGTGGACCCCCCTATTTAAACAATGAAAGGTGGAGACAGTTGTAGGAGAGAGAGCTCATTAAAGCAACACTCTTACTGAGTGCTTTTTGATAATAGGGACCATTTCCTCAAGTGCCCGGAGCCAATTCCTTTGATGTGGAAAAGGCCAGTGGTTAATGCAGCACCCAGTTACCAGATTTCATCTCAATGGCTCATCAGCGGCATCTGACGTCACTGTTTCCGTCCTTATAGACACGTTGGTTTCTCTAAACTCTCTCCATTTTGCTCCTCACTCTTGGGGAGCTCCTTCTTTAGTCTCATTGGCTGATTTAACTCTTTCTACGTGACCTCTTAATATTTGTCTTTGCCAGAACTGAATCTTCCGTCTTTTCCTCATTGGTGTTTGCACTCATATTTTCATTGTTCTCATCAAGTCTCATGGTTTCACACTGGTATCGTTAGAAAAAATTAGATTTTAAAAAGTTTCATTTAGTAGAGTTGGGGAGAGAACACAGAGTTTCTCATATAAAATATAACAACAAAATTTGAGATGGATTAAGTAGAGGCATCAAATTGTAATTTTCAGCTTCAAACCTCTTGTGGTAAATAGAATAATGACCCTTCAAAGACGTCCATGTCCAAATCCCCAGGACCTCTACATATGTTATGTTACACGGCAGGGGCTAATTAGGGTTGCAGATGGAAGCAGGTTGCTCATCAGCTGACCTTAAAAAAAGGGAATTATTCTAGGTTATCTCTGTGGGTTCATTGTCATTGCAAGGGTCTTTTAAAGTGTAAGAGAGAGGCAGAAAAGAAGAGCATTGACAGAGGGAAATTTGAAGATGCTAAACTCCTGACTTTGAAGGTGGAACCAAAGGAAATGGAGCACCCAAAATGCAGGTAGTGCCCAAAAGCTGGAAAAGGCAAGAAAACAGATTCTCCCCCAGAGCCTCAAAAGAAGCATAGCTCTACTATCAACCTGGTTTTTAACCCTGGAAACCCGTTTCAGATTTGTGCCCTCCAGAATCATAAGAAAATAAATGTGTGGTTCTTCGAAGCCACTCAGTTTGTCATAATTTAATTACAGCACTAATAGGCAACGGATTTACCCCCTCAGATACTAACATCTTACTTTTTGTTTACAGCTCATTGTTCTTCCACTTGCATAGAATAGATAAAGTTTAAATACTTATCTTCACAGAAGCTCCCAGTGTTATCTTTCACATTAACTTCGATGACTTATCTTGCTTTGTAACTGTTTTCCTGACACTCTGGCATTTATTCTTCCTTACTCTGCAGTTTTGTTCCCATTACTGTCCAACATGCTGCTTCCTACCCCACGGCTTCTGCAAGGTTTTGGCTTCATATCTCTTTTATTCCACAGCTTCAGCATTAATCTTTGCTGACGCTGCTACTACTTTGTCACAGATATCTTCTGCTTAATGTACTTCCCACGGGCAAGTTTCTCAAGCAACATTTATCACTGTTGCCTGATACAAGTGAAAATCAGCTTCTAGTGTGAAGTGGAAATTTAACAACATTTATTTACAAAGGAAAATTATTTTAATGCAAATAAAAATATAGCCACTTATGATTATCCTTTGTACTAGAACATATTTTGAAACGTGTAAGCATAATTTAAAGAAATACATCATCGTTTGTCCTGAGTAAATGAAAAAGAAATGTATGCATGTTTTGGTTTAATATATGGAAGCTTTTAGATATTATTATTTTATTTTTTAATTAAAATTTACTTTTTTAACATCTTTATTGGAGTATAATTGCTTTACATTGTTGTGTTAGTTGCTGCTTTATAACAAAGTGAATCTTTTTGATGCATCACTTTATTCAGCTTAACTCATGTACCTCAATTTTTTGCTGCTATGTAATTTCTAAGACTTATTTCCCTTTTCTCATCCCCTAATTCCTCCTTTCTGGTACTACTGTAAAGTCATGTCAGTAATATTCCTAAATAAATTACAGTAAATAACCCTAAAGCCAGGTTGAGATTAGACATAGAGGTAACATCACCATTTGAAATCATAATATATATTTATTTCTTTAAAGTTAAAAAAGAATTGCTGACCTTGCAGACAAATATTTTATTGATACAAGAAATATATGTTTTGAACGTTTCCCTGTGAATAAATAATATGCAAAAATATTAGGAGGCTGGAATAATATGGGTTTATAAATGCCATTTTCAATTTTAGGAGTTGAACTACATATAGATCTCTTGTCATACATGGTGAAGTCTGTACTCCTACACAGAATTTCACATCCACTCACTGGATGGGTGAGTAAGCCATTATTCATATTTTGTCAAGATTTATAATATTTATAATCTGTCACAATAATCCCCTTAGTTGTTTATTATTTCTCTAATTAATATATTCCATTTATACATATCTTCTCTATAATTTATTTATTTATTGAAGAGCTGAATTTATTGTCAATAATTTATTTTTAAAAGAAGAAATTGTAATAGTTGTTTCTAAGAACTCAGGCAATTGATAATAAGAGGTGATTGCTTTTATATTCAAGGGAATATACGGCTTGAATATAAAATATAAACTGGCTGGCTGTAATGTTATTGGCTCACACATGTTTTTCCTTTAGAACATTGATTTTGCTCTGCCCTCTTTTTGCACTGGGATTACTGTGGCTAATTACTACCGTTACTTTCAGGCTAGCCTAACTTCTTTCTCTTGTGGATGACATGCCTTTACTGTTTGAATCCCTGAAGATGTGTGTATTTTTCCTAGAGGGTAAATAACCATAAAATGTAGTTGATATAATTGTTCTATGTCAAATTTTCCTGGAATACGAAAAGAACATATTTTTTAAAAATTCAGTTATTCCTACATTCCAGGGAATGTTTCATGAATTCTAGCTCTGAAAATCTTTTCTCTTCCATTTATTTAATTCCGCAAATAGAGGCCATAAAATATCTATATGTTCAATGAAAAAATTATATATATGGTCATTAAGAGCTATAAAGTTGTCATTTTGTCTGAATTCAGTTAATTATTGCAAGATATTCCATTTTCAGTACTTTGTACTTTCATACAAGGTAAAATCCTTTGGCCAGTTTTCCTGTTAAATACCAGTGCTATTTTTCATTTGTGCTTATTTATTCTCTTGTTGGTTATGCTAAATTTTTTAAGTCTGCAAATATATTTTTGATTCTCAAATTTTGTCTTCAGCTCTGAAAGCCCCCTTTTCATTATTGTAAGAGATCATTTGAAGTATTGCATGAAAGATGAAAGTTCCATGTATATCTCCATAATTTCAAAACTTATATTTAAAATTTTAAGACTCCTACAAATTAGTAAGAAACTAGGACAGAATAAAATGCCTAATGTCTTGAACAGCCACTTCCCAAAAAGAAATTCCAAATGCCCAATACACTTATGAAAAGATGCCTAATTTTTTTTTTTTTTTTTCTGGACAAAGTACCATAAAATGGCAGTACCAGGGCAAGAGGGTTTGATGTGAATGCCCTTTTAACATCTTCATTAATGATCAATCAGAAGAAGTCAAGGTCACAGTGCTGACAACAGGGGCAGATAATGGTACAAGAATATGGCCTCAGGAAAGTAATTATTATGTTCATTGAATGTAGTATAGTGACCCCTGGGCCTATTCACCAGGCACAACAAGAAAAGATGTCTTTTTCTTTCATACAAGGTAAAACCTTTTAGCCAGTTTTTCTTTTAAATATCAATACCATTTTCTAAGTAAATTTACCTCAGTTTTTCAAGTAAAATCTTCAAGCTCAATCATGTTTTCACTGTAAATTGTTGCTGTTTCCTACCACACATTATGATATCTTGTTATGTCTGTTGTTCCCTTCTGTCTTTGCATTATCTTCTATAATATAATGTGCCATCAGCCAAGTGATTTCAGTTTAAATGTTCTTTATGTGTTATTTATGGAATAATAATGATCAGCTTCATCTCCTGCCATTCACACCACTTACATAACACAGTCATTGGACAGACTACTCATTTTTTCTATACAACTTACATATGTATATTGAAATGCATTTTCTTAACTTATTAGACCACTTATAGACTGCCTTTTTCCAAAAACTGCATGAAAAGTCTGAATCTTTAATGTCCAACTCAAGTGTCATTTCTGTGCAGTATTTTAATCATATCAGATCTTCTGGTCACACAGACCCTTCCCAAGCCTTCAAGACCCAGAAAAAAAAATTGTTACTCTTGTGATCCTAAAGAATTTTGTGCATACCACTAGCATGCTACCTTTCCCATTATATTATTGCTAATTACTGTATTTGAGAACCTTATGAGAATTTGCCTTTGTATAAATTTATATAAAGCATTAGGATTATGTCTAGCACATAAATGCATAATCAGAAAATATATGTTTAATTGAATTGAATAATATATGAATTGCCTCCACTGAAAAAAGTGTTTGGGGAAAGTATTTAGAAAAAAATAGGAAAGAAAATATGTCTAAAGTTAAGAGGTAGAATGTAGGGTTTCTGCCCTTTCTAAGGTGGGCCCTCTTTGAGGAATTAACAAACATATATCTTTCACTGAAAATCTTCCACATGTGAAATACGTCATCCTTAATCATAGAAGGGTTCCACTTGATAAGTATACTATCACAATAAGAATTAAGGGAACTTTCTTTCTCAATATATAAGGAAGTCTTTGATCTTCATTTCCTGGACCAGCAGCAGTTTTGCTAACAGTAGGAAGATACTGCTTCTGGGTATGTGTTTCAAAATGTAAAGATGAGATGTAACTTCCACTTATTAAGCCTAGATACTAAGTGATACAAAGAGTGAAGAAGTGATTTCACAATTGTAAAGGTAGCAGTCAGAGTTAAGTTTCAATTAGAGGCCATTTACATATGTTGGTACTCTGTGTAGTGTTGCCAGGTAGCACATGTACAACTGAATGTACCCATTTTAATATTTGCCATATTGGTGAGACGAAAGAAAAATAGGTATAAAATTGATGAACTTGGCAATAAAGTGATTTAAATAATTTACCCCCAATCCAAGTCTCAGATAATTGAAAGGTCTCCTAAGACTCCACAGTCCTGTAAGGCTTTAATAAAGGTACATGGTCAGTAAAGCAGAGGAAATAAACACAGTCGTTGAGAGGCCCACGGCTTCTAAATGCAACCTCCCATCCTTTCTCTAACATACAGAACACGCTGTGCCTTCAGACTATGAACCATCAAGAAATATGGAAGGTATCTTGGTTAGGGAAGCTAAGGCACAAGTCTACTGGGGGTCTTTTATACCTTGCTGGTCACATAACTAAAATCAGTCTAATAAGTCAAAGATGGTCAAACCATCCATCCATACATTTTCTCTAAACAATGTAGACAAACTAGCACTGCTCAGCCTCTGGAGCAGTGTGAACATTAAACAGCATGTTATAAATCACTGCATAGCACATTCCATCCTTATCCTGGTCAAGTGTCAACACCATCCTTCCAGAAGTCCCTGGAGGTCAGCATACTGCTCCCCCAGGACCAGATGCAAGTTCACTGTATCCTTATATACCTGGGTAGGGAAATAATTTAAAATATGAGGCAGTTACTAGAAAAAGGAGAAAGTTTAAGAATTCAAAGATTGCAAGAGAACAAGAAGGTGTCAAAAACTAAAGGATCTGAGATTTTTCCTCTATTTGCAAGCTAAGTTAGCCTCTCCCGTCTCTGGATGCTGGCGGAAGACACAAGAGTCCTGAGTCAGAGACAAAGACAAAAGACAAAAGATTTATTATTCATCATTTGTTGCAAAGCAGGTAGCATGAACTGAATGCTTGCATTATTTCCCCTTTCCCCCCAAGTTTCATAGCATGCTGTGGAGCATCCCAGGTGAATGCTACATCCACAGTGGACCTGTTTTATAGCTAGAAACCCCAGCTTTAGGAAACATCCAGTGTAAAAAAGGGCTAGGAAGAAACCTGAAGAAAGGCATTATTTTTATTATCCTGATGTGCCAAAAATCTGCCTTCTGCCCCAAGCGAGACACTGTCTCTGTAGCCCAAAGTTGTTAATATAAACATCCTTAGAAAGATAATCTGGAATAAAAATTGTCCAATGTATGCAGAAACATGAGAGATCCATGAAGAATTATCTTCTAGAGAGAAAGATGTGAAAGTATGACTAGGAAGGAGATTTTTCTAAAAGTATTTTCAAGGTGAAGCAGTTCTCTGCAATCTGAATTCTAGGGCATGGCAACAGAATGAGTGGCTGAAGTAGTCGAGTGATGGTAGCTGGATATAAGGAGATAAGAAAATTGAGAGGCCAGGATATTAGATACGTCACGCATGTGGCATTTGAGAGCTTTCCTGCTGTTGGTAGAGTGACGACGTAGACTAGGAAGTGGTGCCAAAGCATGAAATTAATAAAGGGGAAAAATGACAGCAATTAGGTAAAGTCGGCATTCCTGGTTATCCCTGGAATGATCTTGAAACAGCAGGGTAGAATGAGGATTCACCCCGATTCTAGATCCGTGGGTGAGCTGGGTGCTTTAGCTTTCTGTTGCTGTCACAGCAAATTACCACCAACAACAACCATTTCTTATCCTAGTCTTGTGCAAATCATAAGTCTGGGTGCAGCATGGCTCAGCTGAGCCTTCTGAAGTGACCCCCACAAGACTGAAATCAGGGTGCTGGAAGGGCTCTGAGCCCTGCCGGAAGCTCTAGGGATGAACCGTCCCCAAGTTCATTCAGGATATTGGCCAAACTCATTTCCATGGGCTCATAGAACTGAGGTCCTCATAGACTGAGATCCCCATTTCTTTGCTGGTTTGTTGGCGGAGGGTCAGCCTTTGCTCCTAGAAGCTACCCACATTCCTTCCCCTGCTCTCTGTGTGGCTCCTTCTAGAATTAGTGGTTGGAGAAAAACGTGTGCTTCAAATCTCCCCTTTCTGCTGCATCTCTCTGATTCCAGTTGGAGAAAGTTCTGCTCTTAAGGGCTCATGTGATTAGACAGTGCCCACCCAGATAGGCTCGGATAATCTATTATAAGACTCCTAACGTTAACTATACCTGCACTGTCCCTCTTTGTGTCATGTAACAATGTATTCACAGGTTCCAGTGATTAAGATGTGACATGTTATGGGCTTCCCTGGTCGCGCAGTTGTTGAGAGTCCGCCTGTCGATGCAGGGGATGCGGGTTCGTGCCCCGGTCCGGGAAGATCCCACATGCTGCGGAGCGGCTGGGCCTGTGAGCCATGGCCGCTGAGCCTGCGTGTCCGGAGCCTGTGCTCCGCAGCGGGAGAGGCCACAACAGTGTAATGCAAAAAAAAAAAAAAGAAAAAAGAAAAAAAAGATGTGACATTTTTTTGAAGGCCAGTATTCTGACTAGCATGAAGGGATAATGAGCAACTTCTGCTGGAGACGACCTCAGGGAAAGTATTATTTTAAGTGGATGAGTATGTATGGATAGACTTTGATCCATCACTGGGGTTTTTCATAATGTGCAGAACAAAGGTTGGGATGGGAGAAGGAAAAGAGGATTCTGGGGTTGGAAGATAGACACTCAGTATCACAGGGGGGCGTAAAATCAGGATAGGACATTTGGGTTCCTGCACTCCATTATATACCTGACAATATTTCTTAAATGTGAAAAATAAACCAATATTACAAAGTACCTAAAAATAAACCAATATTACAAGTACTTCTTCTCAGAAAGAAAATGAAGGAGCATAATAATAAGCTGAAGCCTGAATGAGGCTAATATTGGGACAAAGAGAGAAGCTATTTTGTAATTCTGGGGTTGCATTTTTCAAGCTTTTGTTCCAGCCTAGCAGAGCATCTCTTTCAGCAGGTTAAAAGGAAGGAGGAGAAACTGTTCTTGGTACTGCTGATGTGATAGCTCATGTGGTTTGATGTCTTTCACGAGCTGGGGTATGTTTCACATCCTTACATGATTGCTCTGTAACTTTCATTCTCTCTGCCTCCATTATTTGGTACCCTGCTGAATGGGAACAATTTCTCCTTTATGTGTAGGCGAATACTATTGAATTATTTGAGTGCCTATTCTTATTTATATACGTCCCTCAGCATAATGCCCTATCTAGAAGCTGTGAATATGTCACCTAAGGGTGATGGAGATCTCCAAATAGTCACTTTCCAAAGTTGTAACTGGCACTTGCTTTAAATTGGTGTGATTATGTCTAAGCCATGTGATTTGAAAGGACGGTGCTGACATGCACAGACCCTTACTATTGCTTTAACACCTTTTTACCTATCTCAGAACCAAAACAACATTTTATCTCTTGACTGAATATGACAGCTGTGTGATTCCTTGTTCTCTGTGAATCCAATTAATCTGTCTATGCTTCTGGGCTTTGTAATTTTTTTGGCATATGCCTTTTCTTCCTTTCTTTTTTTTCTAAACAAGTTGTTTACATTCTCAGAATGTTATCTTTAGATCTTCATACTTGTCTGCTTTTCAAATTACTTGGCTTTTATCCTAGCTTCCTTTTATGGGTTTACTAATGATCATCCTCATCTCTTACTCTATACGAAGCTTTGATTTAGTTTCTTCTCTCACACATGCACTGGAATTACTTGAAGTGCATTCAATGGCTCACTTAAAAGAAGCAGACACAATAATCCTGACAAAGTCTCAGCATGATTTTGTACTCTGTAAAGGTTTACAAGAGCTTAATGTGAATGTTGTGAAAACTAAGGACATCAGACAACTAATTGTTTCAACCAATACTCTTTAAGAAAGAGATAAAAACAGACACAAAGAAAAGAATCAAAAGTCATTTGTAAGGATATATGAAGTCTACTGATGTAGCAGTTAAAGAAAGCAACTTGCTTGAAAGATTCAAGTCTACTTCATTCCCATCATGAAACTCATTTACAGAAACTGTTAAATGAGATAATATATGTAAGCTCACGTGCAGGGAACCACTGATGATGGTTAAATTGCACATTTACCCTTGATTTACTAATTGAGAAATCAATCAAATATAATGGCAAATATTCACTTAATAAAACATGTTTTAGTGTTTTTTCTTTGCTACCAGATACAGTTAAATCAATTTTCAAAGATGCACAAAATCTGATAGTTTAACCACAGTGACAATATAATTTAATGGATTAGAAGAGCAAGATTATTTTCAAAGATATAATTGTAAGAATAAGGAAGTATGGTAGATCTGAGAAAATCATAAACACCTATAAAATTCTTATGAACTATCCCATCCAAAAATTGTTTAACATGGAACATCTAAAAAAACCAAAATCATATAAAATAGAGCATTAAATTTATTTCAGTTGTATCCTGATGTTCTTATGTATGTCTCATATTTAATATAGAACTTCATGATAGAAATGTATTTGAGATGAAACTTAATTTTTAAATATTGCAAATAAGGATATGAGTCTCAAAGGATAATTTACTTATCCATCATCACAAAATTTCTTGTAGACCTAGGACTATGAAGAATATGACTCTCGTATCCCAGTTTTAATCTGTTTATACTGTACCATACTGCTAACTACAGCATTAGAACAAATCTCATTTTTTTCTGACCTAATAGATCACAGAAAACTTTATTTCTTTCATTTATTCTAACTGAAGCAGTGATTATCAATCATGCTCCACTCACCCATCATCTCCAGTGTAATTCCTATGAGCAATTTAGAAATTGAGCCATGTGTAGTCTGAAATGACCCACAGGTTATGCTGAAACATCTCTTAGGGGACCTTGACTCTCATTATGTCCTGTTAAAAACAACCAAACTAGGATAACAGCGACATTTTGGTTAAGAATTTAATGTCATGTCATGTTGCTTAGATATATTTCTCCCTCTGTAGTTCTGGAACTTTGTTGAGAAATAAAACATCAATAGTGTAATTTTGGGGTTGATTTCGAAGACTTTGGATATCTCATCTAAACCCTCATTTAATAAAGATATAACTTATATGTGAGAAATAGTTCATTCACTTTTGACTAATTAGTCAATTAATTTGAATTCACTAATTCAAAATTAGAGAAACATATTTTAAGAAATGGAAGAGTTAAAGAATGGTAAATGGAGTCCCTTTATCAAAAGTGTTAAGGGACTGCGACTTCCAGGAAGATGGAGTATACAGACTTTTCCTTACTCCTCCCACTAACTGTAACTAAAACTCCTGTGCATTATATCTGAAATAAACATCAGAAGACTCTGAAAGTTGGAGAGAAGGCCAACCAGCTAGGGCCTTGGGACCTGAGGAATGACAGAAGGAGTGAGCATTCTGCCTCATTTACCCCAAACCTGGAAATGGAGAAGCCAGCAATCCAGAAATGTCAATGGTTCAACAAAAATATGCTCCAGCAAAGCTTACTTTTTCTTGTCAAAGGACACAGAAAGGGACGGTGTTGCAAGACAGAAAATTTTTAGGCAATAACTTCTCTACACCAGGCAAATGCTATAGAAAAATGTGGTCACTCCCCACATTTTCTTCCATTGCAGAAATAACTAATGAAATATAAGAGAGAAAAACAGAAATTACTCAATCTGAACACAATAGAGCAAATCGACTGGGAAACAAAATGAAAAAAGAAAAACAAACAAACAAACAAATAAACAGAACCTAAGGGACAGGGAGACTTAAAAAAAAAAAAAAAGAAAAATCTAACATTCTACTTTCCAGAGTCTCAGAGTGAGAGGAGAAAGAGGGAAGAACTGAAAAAGTCCTTGGAGAAATAATAGCTGAAAACTTTCTGTATGTTTAAAGAGACATAAACTATAGACTCAAGGAATTGAGTAATCATTAAACTGAATAAAGTCAAAGAAATACATACCAACGTTTAAAAACAGGGGGAGAAAGAAGATCATCTTGCAAACAGCTGGAGAAAATGACATCTATAAAAGAAAAACAATTTGAATGACAGTAGATATCTCATCAGAATCCATGGAGACCAGAAAGAGTGGTACAATGATTTTCAGGTGCTGAAAGCAAAAATATCCTTCAGGGAAGGACAGGGAAATCACGATATTCTCTAAAGAAGAAAAACTAAGACAGTTTATCACCCACAGACCCACTTTTAAAAATGGCTAGACCTAGAGTCTGTCATACAGAGTGAAGTAAGTCAGAAAGAGAAAGACAAATACCGTATGCTAACACATATATATGGAATTTAAGAAAAAAATATGTCATGAAGAATCTAGGGGTAAGACAGGAATAAAGACACAGACCTACTAGAGAATGGACTTGAGGATATGGGGAGGGGGAAGGGTGAGCTGTGACAAAGCGAGAGAGAGGCATGGACATATATACACTACCAAACGTAAGCTAGTGGGAAGCAGCCGCATAGCACAGGGATATCAGCTCGGTGCTTTGTGACCGCCTGGAGGGGTGGGATAGGGAGGGTGGGAGGGAGGGAGATGCAAGAGGGAAGAGATATGGGAACATATGTATATGTATAACTGATTCACTTTGTTATACAGCAGAAACTAACACACCATTGTAAAGCAATTATACCCCAATAAAGATGTTAAAAAAAAATGGCTAAAGGAAATTCTCTAAACAAGAAAGAAAGTATAACAGAAGGGATCTTGGAACATTAGGAAAGAAGAAAAAACATGGTAAGGAAAATAAGAGCACATGCAATAAGCTTCCTTCTCGTCTTGGACTTTCTAAATTATGCCTGATGATTGAAGCAAAGTCATAACACTGTCTGACATGGTTCTCAATGTATATAGATGAAATATTTCTGAAAATTATTTTATAAGCAGTGGGTGATAAAGAGATATAAAAGGAGATACAGTTTCTTGACTTAAACTGGGAAAAATATGAAATGAATAGACTATGTGCAAAAACATGACCCATAAATTGCGAAATTGAAAAAACTGAATTTCGTCAAAATTAAAAATGTTTGCTCTGCAAAAGGCCATTAAGTGAATGAAAATATAAGCTACATAGGGATAAATATTTGCAAACCACATATCCAACAAAGGACAAGTATGTAGAGTACATGAATAGCTTTCAAAATAAATAACAGTAAAAATACAAAATCCACTTAGAAAATGGGAAATAGACATGAGAAATGTTTCACCAGTTAGGATGTAAAGATGGAAGATAAGCATGAGAAACGATGTTCAACATCATTAGTCATTAGGAAGATGCATGTTTTAAAACTACATTTAGATATCCCTGCACACTTACCAGAATACCTAAAATTAAAAACTATGACACCAAATGCCAGTGAGAAAGCAGAGAAGCTGTATCATTCATGTATTATTGGTGGGACTATTAAATTGTACAGTTACTCTGGAAAACAGTTTGGTAGTTTCTTAAATAACTAACCATGAAACTATACACAACCCATTAATTTCATCTATGGACATTTAACAAAGAGAATTAAGACTTATGTTTATGCAAAAACACGTGCATGAATGTTTATAGCAGCTTTTATTAATAACATAATTAAATAAAATAAAATAATAATTTTAATTAGTAAAAAACTGAACAGTCCAGCTGTCCTTTACTGGGTGAATAGTTAAACAGACTGTGATATATCTGTCAAGGGACATGCCTCAGCAACAAAAAGAAATGGACTATTGTTACACCAACAACTTGGTTAAAGCTCTAGAGAATTCTAGAATTCCAGAGAATTGTGCTGAGTTAACAAGCCAATCCAAAATGTTACATACATTAGTTAGTTAGTCCACCAGAGACCTCCCAACTCCACATAATATCAAATGGTGAAAGCTGTCCCAGAGATCTCCATCTCAACACTAAAACCCAACTCAACTCAACAACCAACAAGCTACAGTGCTGGACGACCTATGCCAAATAACTAGCAAGACTGGAACACAACCCCACCCATTAGCATGGGGCTGCCTAAAATCATAATAAGTTCACAGAAACCCCAAAACACACCACAGGACATGGTCCTGCCCACCAGAAAGACAAGATCCAGCCTCAACCACCGGAACACAGGCATCAGTCCCCTCCACCAGGAAGACTACACAACCCACTGAACCAACCTTACCCACTGAGGGCAGACACCAAAAACAACGGGAACTACAAACCTGCAGCCTGCAAAAAGTAGACCCCAAACACAGTAAGTTAAGCAAAATGAGAAGACACAGAAATACACAGCAGATGAAGAAGCAAGGTAAAAACCCACCAGACCAAACAAATGAGGAGGAATTAGGCAGTCTACCTGAAAAAGAATTCAGAGTAATGATAGTAAAGATGATCCAAAATCTTGGAAATAAAATGAAGAAAATACAAGAAATGTTTAACAAGGGCTTACAAGAACTAAAGAGCAAACAAACAATGATAAACAACACAATAAATGAAATTAAAAATTCTCTAGAAAGAATCAAGAGCAGAATAACTGAGGCTGAAGGACAGTTAAGGGACCTGCAACATAAAATAGTGGGAATAACTACTGCAGAGCAGAATAAAGAAAAAAGAATGAAAAGAACTGAGGACAGTCTCAGAGACCTCTGGGACAACATTAAGTGCACCAACAGTCGAATTATAGGGGTCGCAGAAGAAGAAGAGAAAAAGAAGGGGTCTGAGAAAATATTTGAAGAGATTATAGTTGAAAACTTCCCTAATATGGGAAAGGGAATAGTCAATCAAGTGAACAAAGTGCAGAGAGTCCCATACAGGATAAATCCATGGAGAAACACACCAAGACACATATTAATCAAACTATCAAAAATTAAATATAATGAAAAAATATTAAAAGCAGCAAGGGAAAAGCAACAAATAACATACGAGGGAATCCCCATAGGGTTAACAACTGATCTTTCAACAGAAACTCTGCAAGCCAGAAGGGTGAACAGTCCTCAGTTTTCTATCCTATATTGCTTGTTGTGAGGTTCCAGTGAAAATTGACATGAAATAGTTCACATTTCCAACCACATAGAGTATGGCAAGGAGTAAACTTGCCACAGTTTGCTATAGGCACTGAATGTGGACAATAGTCTTAATAGTTCAGAACAAGATTACTTCAGCAATGCAAATAGCATGAGCATCAGCAGAACTGCAGCAGTTTCCCTACCCCCAGGTCCACGGGACAGATGCTGGGCCTAGATGGATGCTGCACATGCGATGGATTTATGTTGCAGCTGAGAAATCTGGAGCTTAAGGAACCTCCTGCTTTTATAGCAAGTAGTAAGCAAGCCAGCTACATAACCAATCCTGAGCAATGGCAGAACCAAAAGAGAAGTTGAGACCTTATAGCTTTGATACAATCAGTACAGATTTCAGGAGCACAACAGTCTCCTGGAGAACTGCCTCACAACAGAAAATGTTATTCAGAACAAAACTTTGAAGGATATGAAGCATCATTACCCAAAAGAAATAAAAATATACATCCACACAAAAATGTGTAAGTGTATGTTCATAGCAGCATTATTTATAATAGTCAAAAAGTAGAAACAACTCAAATGTCTACCAAGTAAGGGATGAATACACAAAATGTGGTACATCTGTAAAATGGAATATTATTCAGCAGCAAAAAGAATAAAATACGGATACATGCTACACGTGGATGATACAAGCCACACATGGATGAAACTTGAGAACATTATTCTAAGGAAAAGATCAGATATTGAAATGATTCTATTTATATGAGGTGTCCAGAGTAAGTGAATATATAGAAACAGAAAGTAGATTAGTGGTTATCTAGTTCTGGGAGATGCGAAAGAGTGGAAATGGGGAATGATTGCTAATAGATACAGAATTTCTTTTTGGGGGTGATGAAAATGTTTGAAAATTAGATTGGGTGATGACTGGATAACTGAGTGTATGTGTGTGTGTGTGTGTGTGTGTGTGTGTGTGTGTGTGTGTGTGTATAGCACTGAAATGTAGTCTTTCAATGGGTAAATTTTATGCTGTATGAATAACATCTCAATGAATCTTTTCTTTAAACCATTAAAAACATAAAAATAAAAAAACCCTTAAGGACTGACACACGTTTTAATAAATTTCTAGGCTTCATGTTTATGTGAGGTTAATAACAAGAGTATTTGTGGTATAAATTAAAATGCTGACAGGATCTCTGATCAGTAAACTCATGTTCATTCAGATCTCTCCCTACTCGCCCTGTCAACCGAACGTGAGGGCTGTGATAGGTACCTTGGGCAGCCTTCCCACCAAGTTACTGACTTCCTTTCCTAACTTTCTCAGAGTCAGCTGTTCCCTACACTATTGAATCATATTTTTTTATATATATATATATTGGGTTTTTCTTTTTTCTTTTATATTGGAGTGGAATTGATTAACAATGTTGTGTCAATTTCACATGTACAACAAAGTGATTCAGTTATACACATACATATCTATTCTTCTTCAAAATCTTCTCCCATTTAGGTTATTACAGTGTAATAAGCAGAGTTCCCTGTGCTATACAGTAGGTCCTTGTTGGTTATCTATTTTAGATATAACAGTGTGTACATGTCAATCCCAAACTCTCAATCTATCCCTCCCCCCAAACTTGGTACCATACATTCAGTTCTCTAAGTCTGTGAGTCTGTTTCTGTTTTGTAAATAAGTTCCTTTGTATCATTTTTTTAAACTAATGTCAAGTGTGGATCAGAAAAGGCTGCCATACAGTACTTTATCTAAGTACTTCTCCAATTTTAAAGTGTTGTTTTGATCTAAACTCAAGTGCATTTCTCTTTCTCATATCTAAGTTTTTTTTTTTTCACTAAAGACCCAGAGCATGGTTTGGATAAGAGACATTTACATAATCACCTCATATTTTGCAGTTTTCATTTTTGTTAGCAATTCTCTTTCAGAATAATTACTTATTTTTTCCCCCTTAGGGAAGAAAGCATTCACTCACTCATTAATTCATGTATTATTCACAAGATTTTAGTAAATACAAAGTATTTTTCAGAACCTAGGCTGAATTCTGGGGGCAAAGAAAATTGCCGAAGCCCAGCTCTGCTCTGTAGAAGGGTAAAGACAAAGGACTGGAATATCTGATGGAAAGCAAGTCTGACCTATTCACTGTTCATCTACCCGTGTGTCCAGTCCAGACATGTACGATTTATGCTATTTTTTCCCTCTCATTCACATCCTGCAAACAATGAGCTTACTCTTGGACTTCACTTTCTCTCCATTCTGACTTCACAGTGTCTGACCAGGATAGTTTGTGTAGCCTGCTTATTACTATGTATTTCATATCAGATTTCACCCACTTACAGTATATCCTTCTATATTCCAGCCCTATTGTATATTTAGATAGTAATCCATATTTTCTCTTTCCTCTCCTCAAAATTCCCCCAGGCTACCCTTGGCAAACTAGAGCTCCCAGGCCAAGTGTAGCTCGTGGCTTATTGTGCAACCTGTGACCTAAAAATATTTCTTACAATCTTAAAAGGAAGGAGAAAGAGGAGGATGAAGAAACAGGAGAATTTACAACATAAATTTACAAATGGAAGGACCACATGTAACTGTCAAAGCCTAAAATGTTTACCATCATCGCTTTACAGAGAAGAGATAAAACCAAACTTACTTCGTTGTCATACGAGAACTTTCATGATTCAAGCTAGAGTTTCAGGATACCGATATTTAGAGTTCAGCCTTTTTTCCCTGGCTGCAAAATGGAGGTAAAGTTAGTACCTATTTCATAGATTTATTCTTATAATTCAAGAGGATAATGCATGCAAAGTATTTAGCGAACTCTCTGTGTAAATAGAACCGGGCTGCTGCCTCATTTTTTACTACTTGCCCATCGCCATGGGGCGCTGCTAACAGCGCCTGCATCTCCCATCTCTGTGCATTTGTACATGTGGTCCTTCTGTGTAGAAAACATGCCCATAATTCATGATCCTGGAAGTACCTACACAGCTTTCCAGTTTCTGCTCAAATACCACTTCCTGTCCATAGCCTCAATACTTTTCTTCATTCGCCTGACACAGTGATCCTTTTCCTGTGGTCACACCATAGTTTGACCATTCCCCACAGAAATAAGCTTATTCAGTGCAGTTGCCTCCGCAAGAATAACCACTTGACTCTAAACATTTTTTTTTGTTAGAAAATACCTCTTTTTAACTTGTGTACTGAGTGCTAATATGATGGACTATAAATTTAGCTCTCAATAAGTATTTATTTATTTAACACATTGAGGGGAAGCAATACCAGATTTTAAATCTCTCTGTCTGAGAACGATCCGCTCTTCTTATCAATTGTCACATGCATTCCATCTCCAGGGCTGGCTAAAATGTCACAGATTAAGGACATGATAAGGAGTCTAGTAATTCTTTATTCTTGCTTTCAGAACTTTTTCTCCTCATTTAGTTACTAAATTGTTATTTGCCCCTTTGTGTACATTTTCTTCTGAAAGGAGAATAAGAATTTCCTAGCTTGGTAATGTTCATCTTCAGAGCAATTCACTACATAAGACCAATGAAGCCGTCCAGTTGTGTTATACACTAATTTTTACTTCATTACTTAGGTAATCAAACACAACAGTGTGAGCATTAGAGTCTAATAAGGACACACCTTGATAGTTGTTCGGAATACGAGTAAGCGTTAGCTGCCTTTAACAATTCTGAGTCATCATCACATCGAAAAGATTCCCAGGGTGAATTATTATGGTTATGAAAAATGAATATAAATGACAAAGAACATAAGAGTAATATATTTAAATGAAAATTCTTAGATGCATGGATAATAAAGTCCCTTAAAGGTTTTAAGAAGAATATTTTCTTTAGAAAGTTGAAAACTTTCAAGAACAACAATAAAAAGTACATAGGGGCCAGAACCATACTGTACTGTGTCTTGGGGACTTACTTAGACTTAGAGAAAGTCAAGGCTTTACTACCGTTAGTGTTCAAAGAACCTTGAAGGTCCTTTGGGTGAAATCCTAGAGGATTATCGGTATTCTTCCTCTATTCTGCCTCGCTGGCTCCTCCCCAGCTATTCAGGACTTTCTGGTGAGGTTATACGCCAAGATTTCCAAATAAGGATCCTCCAAGACTGATATGTAATTACTAGAATATATTGAAAGGAGAGCAAGAAAGGCACAGATAAGGACATATGCATGCTTTGTTTATTGACAGTTGGTGTGTAAAGTAGTATTTTGTTAACATTTTTATTTGATGTGTAGTAAGCAAGGTCATTTTCCCCTAGTGTCCCACACAGGAAAACATAGGAACTGAATTTCATTAAGGTCTTTTTCAGAGACAATTTGCATAACAAGTGTCAGCATATATTTTGAAGTAAAGTAGATTACAAAGTGACAGTTTTAGTCACTAACTGAAAAGCCGATCCCTGTTTTCCTGAAGTCTTCCTTTGGAATTGATAGCTAAAGGTTGTCAATGTATCCAATCATTTTGACTCACAGGGAATTCCCTAGCAGTCCTGTGGTTAGGACTCTGTGCTCTGACTGCCAAGGGCCTGGGTTTAACCCCTGGTCGGGGACCTGAGGTCATGCAAGCCATGCGGTGTGGCCACAAAAGAAAAAAAGTTGGGAACTTCTCCTTGATCCCGGTGCCTAACATTTTGACTCACGATAATGACAATAGTCTTATGTGGTTCAACCTATATTGTTATTAAAGGTGGTAACAGATACTATAACAAAGTCAAATTATTAAATGATAAATCCAACGTGGTGTAAGTATAAAATTTCTTCTCTTTGGTCCCTTTTAAAAACTTACTGACCTTAATGTAGGAGTTAATGTTTTCATCATAAACAATAAAGGGGAATAAAAAAAAGAGAAGGTCATATAATTAAAGGCACAATTTGTGGAAGAGTTTCTCTAAAAGCCCTGACTCATAAGGAATTCATTGTCCTTCACCAGTTAACATGTAATGCACCAATCTTTGCATATGATCTGGTTCTTAGTCACTTATTTCACAAATGAAATCCCAGTTTTCTACCCGGAGAAAGGCCACACAGATCATGTTTTCTTTCGGATTCTTCAGTCCTGGTAAAAATAATACATGCCCTTATTATAAAGTATTTTTATTATAAAGTATGAGGTGCAGCATCAATGACAAGTCTATTAGAGGAAACATAGTTTCAGTAAATGTGTATAGAGGAGGATCTGCCTCCCATGATGTATTTCATTTCTGAACATATATTTTCAAACATAAGTAGCATTCTCTTCATTTTCATATTTGACACACAGATTTCCAAGCCAACAAGAAAGTGTTTCTATTCTGTGTATATAGCTAAAGTGTCTTGATAATATTTCAAAGACTGTCTGGGTTAGAAGTTAGAAAAAGGTCAATAAATAGCAGGCTTAAACTCTTGCCCCATGAGAGGGTGATGTTGGGTTTCCTTCTCACAGCACTGTTTCCTTGGGAAAAAAATAAAGGGAAAGGGAGGAGTGGAATGATGGGAAAGAGTGGGGGGAATTAAAAGGGAGGGATGAAAAATATATACACACATATATATAAATCTATAAACAGGTAAAGGTATAATGCTGCAGGTGTCACCAGGCAATCGTGATTATTGTCCTGACTAGTGCACTGAAAGGACGAAGAGTGGACATGTGGACCCTAAAAGCCATCCTGGACTGTACGACTGACTGTCACAACAAAGTATGCTCTTTCTGGGGGCTGGAACACCCCATTCCTTTCCCACCCAAGCCTCAGATCCCAGAGCATATTAAAGGTTCTGGTGAGTGAGAGCCGGTGGTGTCCACCCCAGATTTCCCCTCATCCAACTTTCCCCTTCCTGAGGCCCACTTGGAGGCTGCACTAAAAAGGGGTTCTCCCATTTTCCCCTCTGCTCTGTGCTGGACAAGGAGAGAGGGGCTGATTCCCTGGAGTTGCCTCAGCCTTAGCCCAGTAAAGAGAGCGGCACTGACTTGAAGACAGATGCTGTGTCCTCTCTGTGGGACAGAGTGATCATAATTGATCCCAAAGGCCCAGGCATCATCGTATATTTGCTCAGCCTTTTACCCCCATATTCTTTCAGCCACCAGCCTCCATGACCGGCCCCTGTCTCCGCACAAGCCCCAACTCTTAAGGTTACAATAACAACCCTCACATTTATCCCCCTGGCAGTCAAGTTTATCCTTGGAAACGCTGGCCACACCAGGGCCCAGAGCAATTAACAGATGCATCTGCCCAAAGCTTCCTTTTCTACTGGCATGTGTTCCCTCATTGCCAATTTCACTTAGACTTAAAAGAGGGAGAACACTTGAGTACACGAGAAACAGCTCTCAATGCTCCCTTCGGACGAATACTCTTCGTTTCTTCTGATTCTGGAAAGGTGGAACAGCTGACCAATGAGAGACATGGAGCGGAAACCCAAACCAGTCACCATGAATGATGTGGCCTCTGGCACCATCCCTGGCACATGCCAACATGCCACCCCTGTGCTGGGACCCCTCTTCCACATAACAGTTTCACCTGTCCCAGCACAATCTGGAGGGTGGTCTCTACTCTGACACCCTAGAGGAACCTAGGGGCTATTCAGGGGCCTTGTCAGAGCAGATGCTGATCTGCTCCGCTGTCCTCTGTCCCCTGAATGCATAGCCCTTGCTGTGGACCAGATTAGCCAGCCTCTCTTCGTCACAAGCAACCACTGGCCACACGCTCCGGAGTTTTAGATCGTACGATGCCCATTATGTCCTAACGCCTGATCATAATGAGACGCTGGTACCAGAGATGCTGCTTAATTATTGCACATGATCGTGTGAAGGCTCTTCGTTGAGGAGGAGGATGAGAAAAGCCCAGCGATGTATGGATGCACACTCTGTTATAAGTGCAACAGCGCTGGAGCAGAGACCTGGATGTGGGCTGCAGCTCCATGACATGTCTTTGAACCACTTGCAAAGAAACCATTTTCTCTGTCAAAGTGCGATACACAATCCAGTCACATTGGCACAGCTTGGGATTTGGTTAGAAATACAGAATCTCAGGCCCCATCCCCATAACTGCTGAGTCAACATTTCCATTATAACAAGCTCTTTGTGTGATTCTTATTCACATTACAGTTTAAGAAGTCCTGCTCTATTCCAAATATCAGCTTAACCTTCCAGGAACCGAGAGCCTCAGCCCATTATGTCATAAGCACTCATCTTATAATGCACAGAAAAATACAGCGATCACCCAAGCTCCCTGTGTGCATGTCTCAAGGAATGGGTAGTAAGCAGATTTTGTGCTACTGTTAAACAGCAACGATGCCCATGGAGGCTCCTGAGCATCTACTGTACTTGCTTCTAAGAAGAAGGACACACCTCTGTCCAGCCCGGAAGAATGCACTGGCCACTTTGCTCTCATAGACCCCACCGTCTTCAGGTTAGAGCTAGAGCTACAATAATTATAAAAAAATTTCCAGCAGCCCTTTTGTCCCAGGAGTACAGATGGAGAAAAGACAAGGAAACAATACAATAAACCTAATATAAAGGAGATTACCATAAACTACAATATGTGAGATCATCCCATTTGGCTATTATCAGGTATCTTCTTTTTTCTGCCTTCTGTCAAATTTATTGCTGCCTAATTACATTACCTGATCCAATTTATCTCCTTGTAAAATGTCAAGCTTGAATTATTTTTTTTTTCTAAGCCCATTTTATTTCAATTAGTGTGTGTACTTGAATGCAGATTGTGTTGTATGCATTATGTATGTGACATTTTTATTATCTACCATGATCTCTCTGGTCCTACTTGAAAAATAAAGACGTTCAGGTGAGACCAGTTCTTAATCCTGGCTGCATATTGGAAACATCATTTTATCTGAAAATGTATACTAATACCTGGGCTACAGCCAAGACCAACCACACTTGAACCTCTGGGGGTGGGGAGTCAGGCATGAGTACTTAAAAAAATTTCCCCAGTGATTCCATCGTATAGCCAGATGGATACCAGATCTAACTAGACTATGCTGGGATTTTAAGCATAGAAAACTTGTTGTTTGTTTGATATTTGCTATGGAAATGCCTGATGTGAAAGAGCCACTTGTCTGATTAAAACCAGGCTGAAGTATTTTTCGTTTGACATGATCACACTCCTTATACCCCGTGAGCACTTAGGTCTAATTTCCAAAGCTCCACAGAGGTAGTTTAGAAACTGTGCTAGATTTAATATTGACATTTTCTAAGATTTAAACTTCTATTACTTAAATCTTCATTTAAAAATAAAAGCTGAGGGCTTCCCCGGTGGCACAGTGGTTGAGAGTCCGCCTGCCGATGCAGGGGACATGGGTTCCTGCCCCGGACTGGGAAGATCCCACATGCCTTGGAGTGGCTGGGCCCGTGAGCCATGGCCGCTGAGCCTGCGCATCCAGAGCCTGTGCTCCGCAAAGGGAGAGGCCACAACAGTGAGAGGCCCGCGTACCGCAAAAAAAAAAAAATAAATAAATAAATAAATAAATAAATAAAAGCTGAGAGAACATGTGAAAGACAAATACAGTATTCAAATCTTAATTTTAAAATGAATTAAGGTGCACTATTTTTTATATTTATTCTATTTTCTTTAACTCAAAGATTTACCTAAATGACAAGAGGTGGCTATCAGTTTTGTATGTGTGTGTGTGTGTGTGTAAATTAGGTAGATTTCAATTATGGTTATTTAATGGCGCTCTAAGAAATATATGTTGATATCTTAATGATGCCAAATGTTAGGCAATGCCATCAATCTTTTGTTTTCATATTCCAGACATGGCAGCGGACATAAGGTACACCTTTGATGAAAGCACGCTATTTATCACATCCATTCCAAAGTACAAAGGCACGCATTTTTCAGCAACACATATTTCTCTGAAGGCAGCATTGCTAAATGACCATCTTTTCAACTTATCCTCCTTATGGGAGAATATTTTAAAGATCTTTAGAAGTAGGCCTGCCAATCTGATTCATTTTCAGAGTTTTCAAACTCGGAGGTGATTAAAGACATGAAAGGGTTCTCCAACTAATAAGCTGTGTGATTTATGCACCTGAAAGACAAAAATAAAACCCATTCCAACAGAAGTGTGATGACTAATTTGCCAGGAAATATAAAGCATGGTTAATCTTTCAAACGTAGGAAGAAACATTATTAAATCAAACTTTTGAGGAAGATGGAGCTGATTCAAATGTTATATGAGTCACACTTTCACCTAGTTAATTAATTCAGATCTCTATCTTCAAAAACATTTTAACAGGAACCCAAGCCAAAGTTTTATGATTCTTACATAAATTACAATTACTCACAGGTTTCAAATGCTTGTTTCTAAAAGATGCTGTGGTTGAGATGAAGTGAATTTATCTAAGTTTATCTCTATTTCAAATTTAGTCCTTCTTCAAAAATTATGACCCCCTGCTTAATAAATTACCTGAATTGAGTTAGTTTTAATCCTCTACATTCTAATAAACAGAGATTTAAATCATTTACTGTTTAGTATAGGATCATAAGGGGCAAACAGATTATATCTTGCCAAAAAAGTCATGTTTTCTCAGAAAATGAATTATGAGTATAACGCACATGCAGTCTGGGTATCTGGTGTGATTGACTTCCAAGCCCCAGGTCACCATGCATTCACGTGACTCTGTTTTATTTGTATTGCAGATGTACCCGTAGATTTAGCTTCCTAGGAAGTATGATCATTTTAGGACTTATTATATGGCTTGTGCTTACTTTTAAAGCTAAAATCAGTTTCTTCTTCAGTAATACTTTGTTTTATCAGGACTGTAAATGTAAATAACATCTTTCTGAATTCAGTTGCCTATTAAAACTCGGCATCAGTAAGATATCAAATAATATCGTAGCCCTATATCAAATACTCAAGTTGGAAGATGTTCAGTTCTGCTCTTCACCTAATTGTTATAGATTTGAAAGATTGTTTATATAGATTCGTTCAATATTTTCACAAACGAAAGAATGCATACGCTCAGTTAATTTACATGATTTGGGGTCCATCTCCTATTCTTTAGAATTTCTTTTATTTTCTTTATGTTATATGAATCCAAAGTGTTATATACCTTATCAGATAATAAGTCGGGGGATGCATTTATAAGTGTAGATACTGGGCTTCCCTGGTGGCACAGTGGTTGAGAGTCCGCCTGCCGATGCAGGGGACACGGGTTTGTGCCCCGGTCCGGGAAGATCCCACATGCCGCGGAGCAGCTGGGCCCATGAGCCATGGCCGCTGAGCCTGCGCGTTCGGAGCCTTTGCTCCACAGCGGGAGAGGCCACAACAGTGAGAGGCCCGCGTACCGCAAAAATAAAAATAAGTGTAGATACTGACAAGGGTATGGTAAGGTGCTTTGTGATAAGACTTTGAATAAAAAAGCTTTCATTTTAATAGTGATATTTGTTCTAACTGTCTTTTAAAGGTCTTTGTAACATGAAATAGCTGTAATATAGATCCCTGAAGTAATTGAAAATTACACGTTTCCTTTTAACTCATGTATGTATGCTTTGAATTTCTTCTTCCAATTATATACATCTTCCAATTGTATACACCTTTTAACTGCCGTCTTAGAAAATTCTCAGCGATTAAAAAGAGACACGACATTTTCGTCAAAGGAATTTTTGCCTCCTTTTTTGTGTAGCTTAAAAATATTATAATTGTAAAACTCATTTTTAGTATGTTTCCTATAATTTGAATGCAACTTTATTTCA